>NW_027507791.1:36478704-36655635 GCF_037356315.1 Lithobates pipiens | reverse complement strand
GATCCATATCAAGAGGACATTTCTGATGCGCAGCCACTCTTGGTATTGGATCAGGAAGAGGAGGTAGCAACAAGCGCTACTCAGCAGTCTGACGCCAGTACCCAGATCAGCCCAAGGAGGAGGTTGGTCCCCGGTGTTGCTGCCTACTCTACTTATAGCGGTGGGGAAGGTGACGTTGATGATGACGTGTCTAGTGATGTCACGTGGGTGCCCACAAGAGAGGAAGAGGAGGGGAGTTCAGAGGGAGATATGGACCAGCAGATAGGGAGGAGAAGCAGCAATGACTTACATTGCACAGCAGGGACAAAGCAGACTGCAAATGTATCAGGAGCGAGTCATCGACCATGTACGGTCACATCTGGCGCTCCCAGGACACCGGCACATGGCTCCGCAGTGTGGGCTTTTTTTAACGTGTCCGCTGCTGACAATAGCGTTGCCATCTGCAATCTTTGCAGTCAACGCGTTAGTCGCGGTAAGCCCAATACTCACCTAGGGACGACCGCCTTAAGAAGGCACATGAGCAGCCATCACCGAGCCCAGTGGGAGCAACGGAACACACAAAGCCACACTGCAGGCTCTCACCGTCCAGCCTCGTCTTCTACTTCTCCTTCTCCTCTCTCCTCACAATTGTCCTCCACTCCACCTTCCATCACGCCAAGCTCACATTTTTCTGCAAAAAGGCAGGCTTCCGTGGGCCTAATGTTTGAGCGTAAAAAAATGATGACGCCGGATAACCCTCTTGCCCAACGGTTGGCGGCTGGCTTGTCAGAACTCATAGCCCGCCAACTACTGCCATATAAACTGGTGGACTCGGAGGCCTTTCGCAAATTTGTGGCCATTGGAACACCACAATGGAAGGTCCCAGGAAGGAAGTATTTCTCAGAGAAGGGCATCCCAGAGCTATATGGCCATGTTCAGCGGCAAGTGAATGTATCTCTGGCACACAGTGTCGGTGCCAAGATACATCTGACCACAGACACGTGGTCTAGCAAACACGGGCAGGGAAGGTATATCAGTTTTACTGCCCACTGGGTGAACCTTCTGACGGCCGTCAAGCATGTAACCCGTGGCACCCGTGTAGATTTGGTTTTACCGCCACGGATTGCATGCAGGCCTGACTCTTCTTCTCCTCCTCCTACTCCATCCTCCTCCCTCTCCTCCTCAGCTGCCTCCTCCTTTTCCGCTGCTAGCGTCTCTTCCACTGCACCGCCCAAGCTCCCCAGAACCTATTCCACATGCCAGGTGAGACGTTGCCATGCCGTGCTGCGTCTGTTGTGCCTGGAAGCAAAGAGCCACACTGGCCCGGCACTCCTTTCAGCTTTGCGTTCACAGGCAGATGAGTGGCTAACACCGCTCAATTTGACAGTTGGTAAAGTGGTGTGTGACAACGGTGCCAATCTGCTTAGCGCATTGAAACAGGGCAAAATCACGCACGTGCCGTGCATGGCACACGTCTTAAACTTGGTCGTGCAGCGATTCCTTGTCAAATACCCTGGGGTCCAGGACATCTTGCGGCAGGCAAGGAAAATCTCGGCCCATTTCAGAAGATCTTACACGGCCATGGCTCGCCTTGCTGACATTCAGCGGCGACACCATCTGCCGGTCAGACGTCTTATTTGCGATTGCCCGACGCGATGGAACTCAACCTTCTATATGCTTGATAGGCTGCTCCAGCAGAAACGTGCAGTTAACGTCTACCTGTATGAACTCTGCGAAAGAAACGGTTCTGGGGAGCTGGGTTTTTTTTCACCGCGCCAGTGGCTGCTCATGCGCGACACATGCAGACTTCTGCGGCCATTTGAGGAGATCACCAAACTGGTCAGTCGCAGCCATGGCGCCATCAGTGACATGGTACCTTATGCCTTCTTTCTGGAGCGTGCATTGCGTCGTGTCATTGATCAGGCTGTGGAGGAGCAGGAGCGGGAAGATGAGGAAGTCGCAATGCTGGATGAATTCCCAGGGGGGGCTACTCTATCTGAGACAAGTCAACAACAGGAGTCTGATGAGGAGTCAGAGGAGGATGGTGCCGGGGCGGATGAGCAGGAGCAAGAAGAGCATGCTTTAAACCTTTCTGGGATCCCTGTTGTGCGAGGATGGGGAGAGGAGAATGAAGAGGACGACATTATCCTGGATGATGAGCAGGAGCCAGGCCACCACACCGCTTCCACTTTAGTGCAAATGGGGGCCTTCATGCTCCAGTGTTTTAATAGGGACCCCCGTATAAAAAGCATGAGGGTCAAGGACCAGTACTGGGTGGCAACGTACTTAGACCCCCGGTACAAACACAAAATGGCGGAAATGTTACCGCCGTCGCAGAGGGCTGTCAGAATGCAGCACTTCCAGGCCTTGCTTCGAGAAATGCTGCATTCTGCTTTTGCGTGCGCTGGCAGAGGAGCAATTCCCACTCCCAGAGAAGGATTTGCGGGTACCAATCCAACAGCGCCTGCAAGAAGAGGCCGGTTTGAAGATGTGTTGGTGACTTCGGATATGAGGTCATTCTTTCAGCCGACCCATCGACAGGTGTCATCCGGATCCAGCATCAGGGAACGCCTAGACCGTCAGGTGTCCGACTACATTGGGTTAACGGCCGATGTGGACGCTCTGAGGAGTGATGAACCCCTAGACTACTGGGTGGGCAGGCTTGACCTCTGGCCAGAGCTTGCCCAATTTGCAATCGAACTGTTGGCTTGCCCCTCATCCAGTGTCCTGTCCGAAAGGACGTTCAGCGCAGCAGGGGGGATTGTGACCGATAAGCGTACTCGCCTAGCTCACCACAGTGTTAACTACCTCACATTTCTAAAAATGAATGAGGCATGGATCTCGGAGGAATTCAACACATGTGATCAGTAGACCATGTATATGTCTATAAACAATTTTTGGAATCAAGCACACAGACCTTCTTAATTCATTTGGCTCACTTCCCTGACCCAAAAAAGCACACCGTACTATATGCCCCTACCCTCCTCTTTGAAGAGGTTGAGCGGTGTCATATTTCTACTGGGGCTGCTTATTATGAGGGGTTCCCACCATCCCTGTGCTGTGCTGACTTCCTCCTGGGTGTTCTTATTATGAGGGGCTCCCACCATCCCTGTGCTGTGCTGACTTCCTCCTGGGGGTTCTTATTATGAGGGGATCACACCATCCCTGTGCTGTGCTGACTTCCTCCTGGGGCTGCTTACGGTGCTGCTGTCAGCGCTGTATGTCACGGAGCTGCTGTCAGCGCTGTATGTCACGGAGCTGCTGTCAGCGCTGTATGTCACGGAGCTGCTGTCAGCGCTGTATGTCACGGAGCTGCTGTCAGCGCTGTATGTCACGGAGCTGCTGTCAGCGCTGTATGTCACGGAGCTGCTGTCAGCGCTGTATGTCACGGTGCTGCTGTCAGCGCTGTATGTCACGGAGCTGCTGTCAGCGCTGTATGTCACGGAGCTGCTGTCAGTGCTGTATGTCACGGAGCTGCTGTCAGCGCTGTATGTCACGGAGCTGCTGTCAGCGCTGTATGTCACGGAGCTGCTGTCAGCGCTGTATGTCACGGTGCTGCTGTCAGCGCTGTATGTCACGGAGCTGCTGTCAGCGCTGTATGTCACGGAGCTGCTGTCAGCGCTGTATGTCACGGAGCTGCTGTCAGCGCTGTATGTCACGGAGCTGCTGTCAGCGCTGTATGTCACGGAGCTGCTGTCAGCGCTGTATGTCACGGTGCTGATGTCAGTGCTCTGTATTACGGTGCTGCTGTCAGTGCTCTGTATCTCCTGCACCCTCTTGTTTGCCTACCCTGGTCCCTGACCTTCCCTCTCCTCCATTGCCTTCATTAGCTCCATAGTCCTGAATTGTCAGAACAATTTCCCAAATAAAAAAAAAATGCTTGTAGTTATCGATCCCAAATTCACCTCATACATGTATTATGCTATTGTCCAGGTGGTGGGACTACGTGCTACCCCCTAATAATTACCCCGTGGCCGCAAATTCGACCTAAAGGTTTGCGAAATTCGCCTCCCATTGAAGTCAATGGAGCCCGCGGCGAACGGTCGTTTTCGCGAACGTTTGTGTCCGTTCGCGTTTCGCGTTCGCGAAACGTCCCGTCGGAAGTTCGTCCATCACTAGCAGTGGAGGACAGAAAAGCCTGGCGAGCTATGGTCCATGAGGTCACAAAGAGTCAGACACAACTAAACGACTGAACAACAATGATTACTTTATTTTATTTGTTCCCTTTTGGTCTGTTAAATATCCCATTGAAAGCATTTTGTTATATCTGTGCTAAATAATATGTATTTATCCTGCCAGAAATCTTACCTTTCTTTAGGCATTCAACCTATGCTGACTTATAAGTTACATTATTCCAAGCCATTTCTGTGAACTACAAAACACCCTCCACCACATGTTCTAGAGAAAAGAAGAATGTTCTGTAGTGATGGGTCTTCTGATGCTCCTCCATAGACACAGTATGGTCAGTAAAGGTTGTCACTAAAAACAGGAAATGTGTTACTGGCAGGATCCAAAATTAAAATTAAATAAAAAATAAAAAAATAATAAAAAAAAAGGTTAAAAGCCTGAATGCAGCAACCATTGGTAATCAGCACTGGGGGGATATTGTCAGAGTTTTGAAAGCATGTGCTGGAAGCTTCTTGTATACAGCGATACACTTTACTTTCATGGAGGATATATCAGAACATGTCTTTTCATGGAACAGGAACAAGGAGCATACAAGAACACAGTGAGGAAAGACAAACACTTCCTCCCATTACGGTATATAGTTCACATTGTAAAGCTACTTGCTGTTGCTTTTCCAACACTCATTATCAACAGTATATACTTTGTCAAATTAGATTCAGCCTCTTCTGGATATAACTATGACGTTCCTTCAATAAAGGCTCGGTGAGTGCATGGGCAATCATCTCCTCTGACAGTCAGTATTGAATGTCAATAACACCTTGCTCTTGATTGTCCCTCAGTAGGTGATACTTGACATTAATGTGTTTGGTCCTAGGACTGACCTTTTTGATTGCATAAGCTTTTTACATACCTGGTTGTCTTCAAAAATGGGAATTGGTTTTGACAGGTCTACCTCAATGTCCTCAAAAAGTTGACTAATCCATATAGTTTCTTGACACCCATGTGCTGCTGCAATGTACTTTGCTTCAGTTGAAGATAGAGAGTGACAGTTGTTTGCCTTTGACTAGACCAACTTATGGGTCTTTCCCCATACTGGAAGATTAAAGCCACTTGTGAATTTGCAGTCTGTGCAGTCCCTGGCCCAATTAGTATCCACATAGTTTTGGATTGGATGTTGCTGCTAGTTGTAACTTCATCTGAAATGTTCCTTTGAGGTATTGCATCAAACAAAGAGGCGCCTGCTTCCCGTTTGTTTTCACTCTTTTTACTGCGTTCCAGTCACACTGACAAGGAGCAGAAACTAGTAAAATAGTATGCCCATTGCTGCGGCTATGTCTGGTCTTGTCATAGTGGCAACATTAAGCAGCTTACCCATTGCTCTGCAATATGTGTAAGTAATAGATTAAGCAACAACCAATCCTTAGAGGTGACAGCTTTCCTTCTAACTTCCTTCTAACTTCGACCAGAACAGGTTCTCTGGTCGGCAGAACCGTCACTTATAGTTGGACTGCAAGCTGCAATCCAAACCCTGTGCTGCCCTCTTCATTCTAGGCCCTCACACAGCCTGGCAGCCAGATACCCCTGGCATAGGCCCAATCTCAGGCCTAGCAGCCCGGGGCGTATGACACACATTCACCCAGACAGCCGTCCAGGTGACACAGAACACAGATCACCTGACCTCACCCACATCTATAGGTTCTCCCAGCAGGCCAAGGAATTCAAGAAAACCCATACCCATTGGCTGAGATAGCCCAAATACCAATAGCCTGACCTGGGGTTGCCCTTCTCCTATCTAGTACCACCAAGTACCTAGCCACCTAGCGGTAGAAGAGAAAAGTGCAACAAGGCCAAACTTATTGAGAAATCAATGGATCTCTAGCAATTGACCAGGGTAACTACTCCTGGCAAGTCAATTTGTGAGGAGCTCCCTGACTAAACCCCAGGGCGCTACATCTATTTTTACTTTCACTGTAACAATTATCTGCTTTTTTTGAAGGAAGACATTGTTTTTGTATGGCCAGCATATAATATATTTCAGTTCTGTCTGAAAATCGGCAAAACAGTCTAATTTTTCTTTCTTTAAATAAAAAATTTGATCTGAGTCTTATATTTACCAGATTTACCCTCTAATAGTATATACAGTATATTTCTTCTGTCTGTTATTCACAGAGTGGATTAGAGATTTTGCTCCCTAACCATATACAGTGCCTTGCAACAGTATTCACCCCCCTTGGCATCACGTTTTGTTGCCTCACAACCTGGAATTAACATGGATTGTTTGAGGATTTGCATTATTCATTTACAGAACATGCCCACAACTTTGAAGATTATTTTTTTTTTATTATTGTGAAGCAAACAACAAATAGGACAAAATAACAGAAAAAATCTGTGTGCATAACTATTCACCCCCTAAAGTCAATACTTTGTAAAGCCACCTTTTGGGGCTATCACAGCTCCAAGTCGCTTTGGATAAGTCTCCATGAGCTTGTCACATCTTACTACTGGGATTTTTGCCCATTCCTCCTTGCAAAACTGCTCCAGCTCCTTCAAGTTGGATGGTTTGCGCTTGTGAACAGCAATCTTTAAGTCTGACCACAGATTTTCTATTGGATTGAGATCTAGGTTTTGACTAGGCCATTCCAACACATTTACATGTTTCTCCTTAAAGCACTCAAGTGTTGCTTTAGCAGTGTGTATGGGGTCCTTTTCCTGCTGGAAGGTGAACCTCTGTCCTAGCCTCAAATCACACACAGTGTGGTACAGGTTTTGCTCAATTATATCCCTGTATTTAGCACCCTCCATTTTCCCTCAACTCTGACCAGTTTCCCAGTCCTGACTGCTGAAAAACATCCCCACAGCATAATGCTGCCACCACCATGTTTCACTGTAGGGATGGTGTTCTTTGGGTGATGTGATGTGTTGGGTTTGAGCCAGACATAATATTCACTTTGATGGCCAAAATGTTCAATTTTAGTCTCATCAGACCAGAGCACCTTCCTCCATACATTTTGGGAGTCTCCCACATGCCTTTTCACAAACTCAAAATGTACAATTTTGCTTTTTCTGAAAGTAATTGCTTTCTTCTGGCCACTCTAACATAAAGCCCAACTCTATGGAACGTATGGCTTATTGTTGTCCTATGTACATGTAGCACTGAGCCCAAAGGAGCTGTTGGTTTTGTTGGACTTACCGTCACCTCCTTGACCTCACTTCTGTCTAGGGGTTTCCTGTGGTAGATGGCCCAAAGAATTGCAGAAACTGACAATGGATCCTCTTTTTGGGATATTTATTGAAAAGATAACACAATTTTTTAATGGGGGGTAGAGGGTTAGGAAGAAAGTTCAGGTACTTTTGGAACTGCAACTGCAAATAACTTTGTCCGAGGAAATGTGCCTTCCATAACTCCAATGTTGGAGACAGTCGGTGAATCGCTCATACATATCAGGGGCACACACTTTCTTTAGGAATGGTTTTGGAACCTTGAGGTAATCCCAAACATCACTTGCTTACCAGTCCTCATGTTTCTCAATCTCCTCCATAATCTCCTTAGGCTCGTAAGGGAACTCCAGTCCATACGCTGTTGCCACCCGCTTATTCAGCAGCTGTTGAGACCGTGTGAGCCTGGGCAGAGCTCGAGCACTTTCATCCCCTGGGAGGCCACATCATCTGCATTTGCCCATAACATCTCCTGGGACAAAGTCTCAAAGATCATCATCCCCTGCATCGGAGAGAGAATCTAACTCCGAATCCCCCAACTCCTCCGCTGGCAGATAACCACTCACAGTCCCGCTCAACACAATTGCCCCAGATTTCTCACCAGTAATTGTGGCTGACTTCCCTGGGACGATCGCCTCCCTCCGATCCGGTTCGGATAAGATCTTAGACAGACTTCTACTGTGGCCGCAGGAGGCCTAGACATAGCCCACTCTCTTCAGAGCAGGCCCGGTAGTAGTAGTGACAGTGGACGAAGTGGTGTCCGTGACATCCGGAGTAGTTCCTCCAGTAATGGCAGTAACAACACCCCCCTCCGGGACACTGGCAGCAGCAGACAATGTAGAAGTTGTAGGCCTCACCATAGGAGTGTAGATAATGGACTCTTCAGTGGAAATGCCTGTGACCCAGTCCATGCAGTAAGCCCTAGGCGGCACGATGGGTCATTCCACCATGAACAGGTATTCTCCACACCGGAGACAACGAACAAAAGGACTTGCGACTAGTCCCTCACACTTTTAGCAGATTATCCCAAGGGCCTCAATGTCTCCCAAGGTATACAGGACAAAACACCCCTGCGGTAGCAGGCGAATTCCCGTATCAGTTAGCACAGTCCCAGGCAGTCTCACACTCGTGGGATTTCCCACCAAAGGCATCCTGGGCCCCAAGATAGATGATGTCCCTGGTATTCAGAACATTTTCACTTTTTTTTTCTCCTCCGCAGCAAAGCACAACCTACTTCCTCTCTCTCCTATAACACACTCACCCGGTGCCCCCTGCAGGGAAAAGAAACAGGCAAGACTCCTCCCATTGGTGGTTCCTCCGGTCACTCAACTTGTGGGCTTTTTCTAACTCCGCCCACAGTTTTAGCACCAACAGTGGATGTCAATCACTCTTTGCAGAAATGGCGCAGTCCAAAAATTGTAACCCTCTACCATGTAAATACTACGTGGTGGACAATTCTCTTTTTGCGAGAGGTAACAGTAAATCCCGGATTACGAGCGCCCACGTGTAGCACTGACCTCCGAAGGAGCTGCTGGTTTTGTTGGGCCTACCGTTACCTTCTTGACCTTGCCTCCGTCTAGGGCTTTCCCGTCGTAGATGGCCCAAAAAATTGCAGAAACTGACACTTTGGGATATTTATTGAAAATATAACACAATTTCTTAATGGAGGGTTGAGGGTTAGGAAGAAAGTTCAGGAACTTTTGGAACTGCAAAAATAGAAAGTCTCTCACTATAGAAATCCAGAGATTTCACAACTGGATACTTACAACCACTGAATAGACCTCCTCCCACTAGGCCTAGCAGCAGGTAGGGTGTTAAGAAAAGCAAAGTCTCTGCCACAGACTTTGATGTAGTGTACTTGAACAAAAGTTTCTGCCACAGACTTGAATGTAGAACACTTAAGAAAAAGTCTCTGCCACAGACTTGAATGTAACTGAGGGACATAGACAAATTTAGAGAACTATGCTATGGTACCAGTTTCTCTCAGCCGGTCCGGCAATACCGTATCAGTATAGATCCACAAAGTGTCCTTCAACTGAGCCTCCAGGCTCCTTCTGAGAAACCAGCCTTACGCATGGCCTTCTCCCAAAGAGTCCTCCCCTGGATGCTTCTCCAGTTGCTGGGCCTCTCCTTAGATGAGACGGCACCAGACCACCTTAGAATCATTATGGCCTCATATCCATTCAGGCCTGTCCCAGCAGTTGCTTTGCCTTGGGCTATCCAGCCCCGAGACTCGGAATTGCATGGATCTGCACCCCAGGCCAGGAGGGCCACGGGGACTGGTCAGGAGTACCAGGACCAAACAGACAGCTCTTCTGGACCGGAACCCATAAAAAACGTGATGTCAGTACCTTAAATACCCTCTCCCAGAATGCACAGCAGGGCGACACTCCACTGGGCTGGTTCTGAGAGAAAGAAGGGCATTCAATGCACCCAACTAGACTGTGCTCTACCACTTGCTGGCGGTGACAGCGACACCTGCAGCCAAGGAGAACTCAGTGCAATCCAGCTAGACTGGTACTGAAACCATAAATTGACAAAATTAGCCCTAAAACCCAACTAACCCAACTATTAATTTTTTTAAATAAATAGCACGCGCTCTTCAGGAGCGGGCGCTACATACAGATACTCCAGTCTATGCTGTGGAACTCTGCAGCTCCTCCAGGTTTACCTTAGGTCTCTGTGCTGTCTCTCTGATTAATGCCCTCCTTGCCCGGTCCGTGAGTTTTGGGGTGTGGCCGTCCCTTGGCAGGTTTGCTGGTGTGCCATGTTTTTACCATTTGGTTATGATAGATTTGATGGTGCTCCTAGGGATCATCAAAGATTTGGATATGTTTTTATAACCTAACCCTGACTTGTACTAAACAACATTGTCCCTTGTTTGGAGAGTTCATGGCAGTGTTTGGTTAGTAGTGCTTCTTGCTTAGGTGTTGCAGCCTCTGGGGCCTTTCAAAAAGGTGTGTGTATATGTAATGACAGATCATGTGACACTTAGATTGCACATAGGTGGACATCATTTCACTAATTATGTGACTTCTGAAGGTAATTGGTTACATCAGAGCTTTTTATGGGCTTCATAACAAAGGGGGTGAATACATACGCACGTGCCAATTATCAGTTTTTTTATTTCTGAAAAATAGTTTTATGTATATATTTTTCTAATTTTACTTCACCGTCTTAGCCCCCATACACACGGTCGGACATTCTGCCAACCAAATCCGTCGGATTTTGTCAGACGGATTGTGTCCGAAACTGTTGCATACACACGGTCGGACCCAGTTGTCGGATTTTGCGGTTGCCAAGAACGCGGTGACGTAAGCCATGTATGGCGGGACTAGAAAAGGGAAGTTCAGCACCACGTCCGGCACCCTTTGGGCTCCTTCTGCTGATCTCATGTTAGTAGAAGTTTGGGGAGAGACGATTCGCGCTTTTCACATTAGTGATTCAGATCGCTACTGCTCTTCGGTTTCTGCTTGTCTTTGCGTATCTGATAATCAGTGCGTGCAGTCGTTAAGTATTTGTTTCTCATTGTGGACTATATCTAGGTATAGTACGCTTTGAAAGGCATTTTTTATTGTCTGCTTGCTTCTGCTATTCAGGTCGTTCTTTCAGGCCTTGCTGTTTATCGGTGCTTTCTGGTGTCCGTTCTGACGAGCCGACCGTTTTCAAACCATGTTTCGTCTATGTACTCGTCGTACAGTTTGTGCTGTGCAGGGGCTTCGTGTTGGGGTTCTTACTTTGACACAAGCCCGGTCCATGAACAGGGAGGGGAGGCGTTTGTGGACCAAGAATTGGTTGCGCCAGCATCACCAGTTCTCGCACATGCCTTTGCTCTGTGAGATCCGCAAAACACACCATGTAATAAAAATATGGTGATATACACTGATGAGCTTACCGGAAGCTGTGTTCTCCGACACTCACCTGTTGTGGTGACAATTTGTCCAACCTCCACGATCTCTCCTTCATCCTCCTCCTCCTGCTCCTCTGTTTCTGCTTTTGGAAGTTGCCCTTCTTTGGGAGGGGTGTGGTCCCTGGTGTCCTCATACTTGCTGAGTCTTCTCTCCCCTATGAGAATGTAAACAAAGAATAATTAGCACACAGAGGGCAGAAATAGGAATCTGAAACATTGCTTGGAAGTGTTGTACAATTGTGTTTTTGGGCCGAGTTACAAGGTGAGAACACTATTGGGTACACTTTGTTAAGCTGGAATACTTCCCTGCAGAACGGTGTTTCTTACAAACGAACGAAACCATGAACTTGAAAGTGGCCATTTTAAAATGCACAACATGAAATCAAAGCACATGGAGCAGTATGCAAGCAAGAATAATCATATGAACACATGACAACTACTTACTTTTTTTAAGAACACGCTTGATCCTTATGTACTGCTTGTGCTCCCTCAGTTTTAGGTCTGACCAGCGTTTTCTCAGTTGATCCTTGGATCGGCGTACCCCAAAATTCTTTAGAAGACTCTTCACAACTTTATTCATGATCTTGGCCTTTCTGATATTTGGGTTTGGGTAAGGTCCATACTTCCCATCATAGTCGGTCCTGTTCAATATGTCCACCATCTCCAACATCTCTCCAAAAGACATATTTGAGGCCTTAAATCTTGTCTTCTTGGATCGGGACGTTTCAGGCTCCGGGCTTTCCTCACCCTCCTCCTCGTTAGTGGAACTATTATTAGTGCGCACCTGTGTTCTCTCTGCCATGTGCTCTCCCCACTGCGCCAGAAGCGAAGGGGCGGGGAATAGTCTGGAAAGAACGTCAGGGGTGGGCGGAGTTTCACGCATGCGCACTGTATATAAAACGCAACACGCGTGTATCGTCCGTACGATCTGGGAAGAGAGTGAGGTACGGACATCACGAACGTGGAAACGAAGGTAAAATTTTGAACTTGGTGCTTCACTAGACTAGACTGCTTTTATCTAGGCAGATGTTGGGACAAGATTAGGAGGGTTTTTAATGGCATTATTAGTATTTGAGGGTTTGTCTTGTGTTGTGTCTTGCAGACAATATGGATCCATTACAAAATGAAAATTTTATCGGGCTATTCCTAGAACTCTACATGGAGATGCCCTGCCTGTGGCAGTTCCACAATGAGTTTTATGCCGACAGAACAAAGAGGAATGCAGCACTGGAGAAACGGCTTTCTTTGGTGCGGATCATGGTCCCCACGACAGACATGGACTATCTGAATAGGAAAATTGGGGCCATGTGGAATACATATTTCAGGAAGGTAAAGAAGCACCCTTTAGTCCTTGAGAGCAGGAGATACAGATGCCGTTTATTACCCCAGGATGGTTCACTTTGACAGGCTGCATTTTCTGGTAGACCAAGGGGTACCCAGACCACCACTCAGGCCACCACTCTCCAGTCTTCCTTCAAGGCATCCTTCACCCCCAGCTGAGGCTTCTGATGTCCAACCTGGGCCTTCCAGGCAGCAACATGTGGTGGGGCCCAGCTTGAGACAAGTATTGCATTGTTGAATATATTTCTTGTGTTACATTTAATGATGTTAACTAGATGTTCTTATTGATCAGTAAGTTGTGATTTCTCAAAGTGGTTTACATCTCAATAGACAGTAGTGACCAAAAATGATTGGGACGGGAAAGAAAAATGCTGGTCTCAGAATGATAGTCTGTTCTATTTGGTAACATTCAATTATCAAAAGCCAGGAGCACAAAATGGTGTGATTGATGATCAAAAAACTAAAACTATGTCCCCTTTTCATACACAGGAAGACCTCAGTCGGGGGGAGGCTGTGGCAAGTGGCAGCCAAGAGGTCGACCCATGCCCTACTTCTCCTCCTGTCCCAACTACAGGAGCCGAGCCACAGCCTGGAAGGATGCCTGGTGGGAAGTGCCCAAGGAAGACGAGTGATGGCCTGGGTTCAGTCTGGTCTGCCAGAAGATGCAGCCTCTTGAAGATCCACATGCTGGGGACAGAAATGGCATCTGAATTTCCTGTTCTTTAGGACTTCGGGACCAGACTTCTCTCCCTGAGATATCTACTCCTCAGGCCACCAATTTTTTCTATTCTAATTTGTTCATGTCTGCCCTGGGGGGCCAAAGGCTGCACCAAAGTAAGAAGTTTCTCCAGTGTTGCGTTCCTATTTTTATTTTATAGCAACCAAAATAAAGGTTTTTTTTGTTTGATGAAATACTTGTGTAATGTGTTTTCCTTCCAAAAGGCCAGTTTATTTGTGAGCAGGCAGGTACGTTTAAAAAATACAAAGTGAAATGAATAACAAGGGGTACCAACACTAAACAACCTCCTGTAGATTAAAAAAGAAAAACCAAAGATAAAAAATAAAATAATGTTGTTGTGGTAAGTTTACACACAAAAAACACCCCAAAAAAAGGAGAAATTAGCAAACTGTCTTTAAAGGAGATTTTTAGGAATAAAAAAACATCCAGAAAAGAATAAACCAAATCTAAAATTGTGTAGATGTGACGCAAACTAAAATTGTATTGCTGAAATGGTTAAAAAAAGAGTAATGAAATACTTTCGGGAGAAGTGTGTGTGACTATGAGCATCAAAAGAAGTTAGTTCTTGCAGCATTGTAAAGAACAAGAGAATGCGCTTGATGAAAGGATTTTTAACATTGCTATATCGCTTACGAGCAGTAGTTTTACCTGAACGAGCGATTCCGTGTCGGAATTTGAATGTGAGCATGCGTGGCACCTTGTCCGTCGGAGTAGGCTACACATGATCGGAGTATGTTCGATCGGACCAGTTGGTCGGAAAATATTTCCAACATGTTTGAAAATTTGGTCCGACGGAATCAGTCCGATGCATACCACACACAGTCGGTTTATCCGACAACACGGTCCGATAGGACACATTCCGACGGATTCTCCGACCGTGTGTACAAGGGCTTAGACTATTGTGTTCTGATCCATCACATATAATTCAGATTAAAAAACATTGAACTAAAGACTATAATGTGAAATGTTTTTTTTTCCAAAATGAAAGTGGATTTACTCTTTAATTAAAGTTCACTTGTCATTCAGAGATGTAATACCAAGAAGAAGGACGTGCTGGAAGATAATCATTGTCTATCCTATCCTGGTTTCAGCTATGAAATGTGTAGTAAGTTTTTTTTTCTGCAAACACATAAAGGCTTCCTTTAGATCTTTATCTTTTTGAAGAAGACATTTTTTTAAATATCTTGTTCATCAGTAATAAACTATTTTTTTTGTTATAATTGTCTTAGGCACAATTACAAAGAGCCACCTCTTTCCCCATACATAACAATTTTATATTGTGAATATTAACAGAAGCAAAGTATAATGTTTTTTAGTATTATTATGGGTATTTATATTGTGCCAACAATGTACGCAGCACTTTACAAATTGTACATTCAGATCTGTCCTTGCCCTCAAGGAGGTTTCAATCTATAATCCCCATCTCACACATACAGGTGCCAATTTGGACAGGAGCCAAGTTATCTCTTTGGAGTGTGGGAAGTAACCCATTAAAGCACAGGGAGAACATGCAAACTCCGTGCAGACAGTGTGCTGGTTTGAATTTTGAATTTGAACTAAGGATCCCAGTTCTGCAAGGTAGATGTGCTAACTAGTGATGGCCGAACGGTTCGCCCGGCGGTCGTTTCGCGGCGAATTTCCGACTTTCGCCGTCCGCGGGTTCGAACGCCTTTTTCCGTCGTTCGCCCCGGCGGACTTACGTGTTTAATGTATACAAGAACTTTAACCTTTCGTGACACGTTTATCATGTGTTACAGGACAACCAATTGAGACATGACAGCTCATGGACACTTGGACATTCCCCCTAACCTATAAATACACCCGATCCGGTGGCCATTTTACATTCTTTCTTCTGTCACTGTAGGGAAAGGATCCTGTGTGGAGTAGGGACAGAGAAAACGCTAGCTATTTGGTACACAAAAGTTCTTTTCAGGACTGGTATAGGTGTTAGGTCAGCAGCCTGAGTTTCTTTTGTCAGTTTAGATAAAGGGACAGAGCGCTGTATGCTGCTATTTTAGGGACAGCTCAGCCAGATTAGTCTTTCTTCATCATCATCATCATCATCATCATTAGCTGTTACTATCAGGTCCACAAAAGAGCTGTTCCAGCTAATCGTTCCAGCCTACTCTTTTTTGCCAATTTGTATAGGGACAGGCAGGAAGCAGTGTGTCAGGCAGTGAGGATAATTTTAAAGACTTGCTGTTACTATTAGTTCCACAAAGGTTCTTTTCAGGACTGGTATCAGTGGTACGGTAATAGGCTTGTACACGTATAATATTCTTTCTTCCAAATATAGAAAGAATATTATACTTGACTGCTGCCCTTCTGCTGCAGTCTGCTAATCATTCACAACTCACTTGTTCCACAAAGCTCTTTATCAGGACTGGTAACTTGGTCTGTCTAGGGTGCTACGGTACATAGGCTTGGGTGCGGTACAGTCTGCTGTTCTGTAAGGACCGCTATCGGTCCACAATACATAGGGTTGCCGTGCACTACTGCTGACCGCTGCCCTATACTGCAGCAGTCCTTCAGCGGTATAGGGACTGACGCACAGTCTGCTAAACACTAATACACAACCTGCTTGGTCCACAAAAGTTCTTATAAGGACTGGTAACTTGGTATAGGGTGCTACGGTACATAGGCCTGAGTGCAGTACAGTCTGCTGTTCTGTAAGGACCGCTATCGGTCCACAATACATAGGGTTGCCGTGCACTACTGCTGACCGCTGCCCTATACTGCAGCAGTCCTTCATTGGTATAGGGACTGACGTACAGTCTGCTAATCACTAACACACAACCTGCTTGGTCCACAAAAGTTCTTATAAGGACTGGTAACTTGGTATAGGGTGCTACGGTACATAGGCCTGAGTGCAGTACAGTCTGCTGTTCTGTAAGGACCGCTATCGGTCCACAATACATAGGGTTGCCGTGCACTACTGCTGACCGCTGCCCTATACTGCAGCAGTCCTTCATTGGTATAGGGACTGACGTACAGTCTGCTAATCACTAACACACAACCTGCTTGGTCCACAAAAGTTCTTATAAGGACTGGTAACTTGGTATAGGGTGCTACGGTACATAGGCCTGAGTGCGTTACAGTCTGCTGTTCTGTAAGGACCGCTATCGGTCCACAATACATAGGGTTGCCGTGCACTACTGCTGACCGCTGCCCTATACTGCAGCAGTCCTTCAGCGGTATAGGGACTGACGCACAGTCTGCTAAACACTAACACACAACCTGCTTGGTCCACAAAAGTTTTTATAAGGACTGGTAACTTGGTATAGGGTGCTACGGTACATAGGCCTGAGTGCAGTACAGTCTGCTGTTCTGTAAGGACCGCTATCGGTCCACAATACATAGGGTTGCCGTGCACTACTGCTGACCGCTGCCCTATACTGCAGCAGTCCTTCATTGGTATAGGGACTGACGTACAGTCTGCTAATCACTAACACACAACCTGCTTGGTCCACAAAAGTTCTTATAAGGACTGGTAACTTGGTATAGGGTGCTACGGTACATAGGCCTGAGTGCGTTACAGTCTGCTGTTCTGTAAGGACCGCTATCGGTCCACAATACATAGGGTTGCCGTGCACTACTGCTGACCGCTGCCCTATACTGCAGCAGTCCTTCATTGGTATAGGGACTGACGTACAGTCTGCTAATCACTAACACACAACCTGCTTGTTCCACAAAAGTTCTTATAAGGACTGGTAACTTGGTATAGGGTGCTACGGTACATAGGCTTGAGTGCGGTACAGTCTGCTGTTCTGTAAGGACCGCTATCGGTCCACAATAGATAGGGTTGACGTGCACCACTGCTGACCGCTGCCCTATACTGCAGCAGTCCTTCAGCGGTATAGGGACTGACGTACAGTCTGCTAAACACTAATACACAACCTGCTTGGTCCACAAAAGTTCTTATAAGGACTGGTAACTTGGTATAGGGTGCTACGGTACATAGGCTTGAGTGCGGTACAGTCTGCTGTTCTGTAAGGACCGCTATCGGTCCACAATAGATAGGGTTGACGTGCACCACTGCTGACCGCTCACCTATACTGCAGCAGTCCTTCAGCGGTATAGGGACTGACGTACAGTCTGCTAATCACTAACACACAACCTGCTTGTTCCACAAAAGTTCTTATAAGGACTGGTAACTTGGTATAGGGTGCTACGGTACATAGGCTTGAGTGCGGTACAGTCTGCTGTTCTGTAAGGACCGCTATCGGTCCACAATAGATAGGGTTGACGTGCACCACTGCTGACCGCTGCCCTATACTGCAGCAGTCCTTCAGCGGTATAGGGACTGACGTACAGTCTGCTAAACACTAATACACAACCTGCTTGGTCCACAAAAGTTCTTATAAGGACTGGTAACTTGGTATAGGGTGCTACGGTACATAGGCTTGAGTGCGGTACAGTCTGCTGTTCTGTAAGGACCGCTATCGGTCCACAATAGATAGGGTTGACGTGCACCACTGCTGACCGCTGCCCTATACTGCAGCAGTCCTTCAGCGGTATAGGGACTGACGTACAGTCTGCTAAACACTAATACACAACCTGCTTGGTCCACAAAAGTTCTTATAAGGACTGGTAACTTGGTATAGGGTGCTACGGTACATAGGCTTGAGTGCGGTACAGTCTGCTGTTCTGTAAGGACCGCTATCGGTCCACAATAGATAGGGTTGACGTGCACCACTGCTGACCGCTCACCTATACTGCAGCAGTCCTTCAGCGGTATAGGGACTAAGAGTTTTGTCACAGGGTCATTTAAAAAATGACATGCAGAGGAAGAGGCAGGCCCTTCCGCAGGGGTGGTAGGGGTAGGGCAGGAGCAACAGGCTTGAGCCAAAGTGGGAAGTTGCAGAAGGTGCGTTCAATTACTTTAAAGGATGCACCAGACTTGGTTGAGTGGCTCGCTCAGCCTTACTCTTCTGCACCCTCCTCATCCTCTCGATCTGCACCCTCTTCTTCACTCTCTGCTATGTGCACCCCCAAAGACACTACCACCAACAACACGACCACCACCACCACCACCACATACCTTCCGCTTGAGTCACTGGAATTATTTTCCGATCCATATCAAGAGGACATTTCTGATGCGCAGCCACTCTTGGTATTGGATCAGGAAGAGGAGGTAGCAACAAGCGCTACTCAGCAGTCTGACGCCAGTACCCAGATCAGCCCAAGGAGGAGGTTGGTCCCCGGTGTTGCTGCCTACTCTACTTATAGCGGTGGGGAAGGTGACGTTGATGATGACGTGTCTAGTGATGTCACGTGGGTGCCCACAAGAGAGGAAGAGGAGGGGAGTTCAGAGGGAGATATGGACCAGCAGATAGGGAGGAGAAGCAGCAATGACTTACATTGCACAGCAGGGACAAAGCAGACTGCAAATGTATCAGGAGCGAGTCATCGACCATGTACGGTCACATCTGGCGCTCCCAGGACACCGGCACATGGCTCCGCAGTGTGGGCTTTTTTTAACGTGTCCGCTGCTGACAATAGCGTTGCCATCTGCAATCTTTGCAGTCAACGCGTTAGTCGCGGTAAGCCCAATACTCACCTAGGGACGACCGCCTTAAGAAGGCACATGAGCAGCCATCACCGAGCCCAGTGGGAGCAACGGAACACACAAAGCCACACTGCAGGCTCTCACCGTCCAGCCTCGTCTTCTACTTCTCCTTCTCCTCTCTCCTCACAATTGTCCTCCACTCCACCTTCCATCACGCCAAGCTCACATTTTTCTGCAAAAAGGCAGGCTTCCGTGGGCCTAATGTTTGAGCGTAAAAAAATGATGACGCCGGATAACCCTCTTGCCCAACGGTTGGCGGCTGGCTTGTCAGAACTCATAGCCCGCCAACTACTGCCATATAAACTGGTGGACTCGGAGGCCTTTCGCAAATTTGTGGCCATTGGAACACCACAATGGAAGGTCCCAGGAAGGAAGTATTTCTCAGAGAAGGGCATCCCAGAGCTATATGGCCATGTTCAGCGGCAAGTGAATGTATCTCTGGCACACAGTGTCGGTGCCAAGATACATCTGACCACAGACACGTGGTCTAGCAAACACGGGCAGGGAAGGTATATCAGTTTTACTGCCCACTGGGTGAACCTTCTGACGGCCGTCAAGCATGTAACCCGTGGCACCCGTGTAGATTTGGTTTTACCGCCACGGATTGCATGCAGGCCTGACTCTTCTTCTCCTCCTCCTACTCCATCCTCCTCCCTCTCCTCCTCAGCTGCCTCCTCCTTTTCCGCTGCTAGCGTCTCTTCCACTGCACCGCCCAAGCTCCCCAGAACCTATTCCACATGCCAGGTGAGACGTTGCCATGCCGTGCTGCGTCTGTTGTGCCTGGAAGCAAAGAGCCACACTGGCCCGGCACTCCTTTCAGCTTTGCGTTCACAGGCAGATGAGTGGCTAACACCGCTCAATTTGACAGTTGGTAAAGTGGTGTGTGACAACGGTGCCAATCTGCTTAGCGCATTGAAACAGGGCAAAATCACGCACGTGCCGTGCATGGCACACGTCTTAAACTTGGTCGTGCAGCGATTCCTTGTCAAATACCCTGGGGTCCAGGACATCTTGCGGCAGGCAAGGAAAATCTCGGCCCATTTCAGAAGATCTTACACGGCCATGGCTCGCCTTGCTGACATTCAGCGGCGACACCATCTGCCGGTCAGACGTCTTATTTGCGATTGCCCGACGCGATGGAACTCAACCTTCTATATGCTTGATAGGCTGCTCCAGCAGAAACGTGCAGTTAACGTCTACCTGTATGAACTCTGCGAAAGAAACGGTTCTGGGGAGCTGGGTTTTTTTTCACCGCGCCAGTGGCTGCTCATGCGCGACACATGCAGACTTCTGCGGCCATTTGAGGAGATCACCAAACTGGTCAGTCGCAGCCATGGCGCCATCAGTGACATGGTACCTTATGCCTTCTTTCTGGAGCGTGCATTGCGTCGTGTCATTGATCAGGCTGTGGAGGAGCAGGAGCGGGAAGATGAGGAAGTCGCAATGCTGGATGAATTCCCAGGGGGGGCTACTCTATCTGAGACAAGTCAACAACAGGAGTCTGATGAGGAGTCAGAGGAGGATGGTGCCGGGGCGGATGAGCAGGAGCAAGAAGAGCATGCTTTAAACCTTTCTGGGATCCCTGTTGTGCGAGGATGGGGAGAGGAGAATGAAGAGGACGACATTATCCTGGATGATGAGCAGGAGCCAGGCCACCACACCGCTTCCACTTTAGTGCAAATGGGGGCCTTCATGCTCCAGTGTTTTAATAGGGACCCCCGTATAAAAAGCATGAGGGTCAAGGACCAGTACTGGGTGGCAACGTACTTAGACCCCCGGTACAAACACAAAATGGCGGAAATGTTACCGCCGTCGCAGAGGGCTGTCAGAATGCAGCACTTCCAGGCCTTGCTTCGAGAAATGCTGCATTCTGCTTTTGCGTGCGCTGGCAGAGGAGCAATTCCCACTCCCAGAGAAGGATTTGCGGGTACCAATCCAACAGCGCCTGCAAGAAGAGGCCGGTTTGAAGATGTGTTGGTGACTTCGGATATGAGGTCATTCTTTCAGCCGACCCATCGACAGGTGTCATCCGGATCCAGCATCAGGGAACGCCTAGACCGTCAGGTGTCCGACTACATTGGGTTAACGGCCGATGTGGACGCTCTGAGGAGTGATGAACCCCTAGACTACTGGGTGGGCAGGCTTGACCTCTGGCCAGAGCTTGCCCAATTTGCAATCGAACTGTTGGCTTGCCCCTCATCCAGTGTCCTGTCCGAAAGGACGTTCAGCGCAGCAGGGGGGATTGTGACCGATAAGCGTACTCGCCTAGCTCACCACAGTGTTAACTACCTCACATTTCTAAAAATGAATGAGGCATGGATCTCGGAGGAATTCAACACATGTGATCAGTAGACCATGTATATGTCTATAAACAATTTTTGGAATCAAGCACACAGACCTTCTTAATTCATTTGGCTCACTTCCCTGACCCAAAAAAGCACACCATACTATATGCCCCTACCCTCCTCTTTGAAGAGGTTGAGCGGTGTCATATTTCTACTGGGGCTGCTTATTATGAGGGGTTCCCACCATCCCTGTGCTGTGCTGACTTCCTCCTGGGTGTTCTTATTATGAGGGGCTCCCACCATCCCTGTGCTGTGCTGACTTCCTCCTGGGGGTTCTTATTATGAGGGGATCACACCATCCCTGTGCTGTGCTGACTTCCTCCTGGGGCTGCTTACGGTGCTGCTGTCAGCGCTGTATGTCACGGAGCTGCTGTCAGCGCTGTATGTCACGGAGCTGCTGTCAGCGCTGTATGTCACGGAGCTGCTGTCAGCGCTGTATGTCACGGAGCTGCTGTCAGCGCTGTATGTCACGGAGCTGCTGTCAGCGCTGTATGTCACGGAGCTGCTGTCAGCGCTGTATGTCACGGAGCTGCTGTCAGCGCTGTATGTCACGGAGCTGCTGTCAGCGCTGTATGTCACGGAGCTGCTGTCAGCGCTGTATGTCACGGAGCTGCTGTCAGCGCTGTATGTCACGGTGCTGCTGTCAGCGCTGTATGTCACGGAGCTGCTGTCAGCGCTGTATGTCACGGAGCTGCTGTCAGTGCTGTATGTCACGGAGCTGCTGTCAGCGCTGTATGTCACGGAGCTGCTGTCAGCGCTGTATGTCACGGAGCTGCTGTCAGCGCTGTATGTCACGGTGCTGCTGTCAGCGCTGTATGTCACGGAGCTGCTGTCAGCGCTGTATGTCACGGAGCTGCTGTCAGCGCTGTATGTCACGGAGCTGCTGTCAGCGCTGTATGTCACGGAGCTGCTGTCAGCGCTGTATGTCACGGAGCTGCTGTCAGCGCTGTATGTCACGGTGCTGATGTCAGTGCTCTGTATTACGGTGCTGCTGTCAGTGCTCTGTATCTCCTGCACCCTCTTGTTTGCCTACCCTGGTCCCTGACCTTCCCTCTCCTCCATTGCCTTCATTAGCTCCATAGTCCTGAATTGTCAGAACAATTTCCCAAATAAAAAAAAAATGCTTGTAGTTATCGATCCCAAATTCACCTCATACATGTATTATGCTATTGTCCAGGTGGTGGGACTACGTGCTACCCCCTAATAATTACCCCGTGGCCGCAAATTCGACCTAAAGGTTTGCGAAATTCGCCTCCCATTGAAGTCAATGGAGCCCGCGGCGAACGGTCGTTTTCGCGAACGTTTGTGTCCGTTCGCGTTTCGCGTTCGCGAAACGTCCCGTCGGAAGTTCGTCCATCACTACTCCCTTGTGCGGAATTCGCATACAACAACTCAGTACACGCCTCTACCAACCAATCACCCTTCTGGGCAAATTACGGGTTCCACCCTTCATTCTTACCCAATACCATTCCCGAATCCACGGTCCCAGCAGTTCAGGACAGAGTAAACCTTATCCAAGCTAACTATCAGATGCTCCAGGATACTATGAAGAAGGCTCAGGAGGAATACAAGAAACATTATGATAAGAGGAAGAGAATTAACCCTGCCTTTAAGATAGGGGACAAAGTGTGGCTCTCTGCAGTGAATCTAAAATTGTCATGTCCATCTCGGAAGTTGGGACCCAAGTTCCTGGGCCCTTTTGAGATCAGACGTGAAATTAACCCTGTAGCATTTGAACTTGCTTTGCCTAAATCTTTCAGAATTCATCCCGTTTTCCATGTCTCTCTTCTCAAACGTGTCATCTTCAGTCCTTTTTCAGGAAGAGAAGAAGTGCCCCTGCCTCCGGTTCAGGTTGGTGACGAAACCGAATTTGAAGTCGAATCTATCCTTGACTGTCGTCGGAGAGGTAGGACAATCCAATTTCTAATTAAATGGAAGGGGTATTCTGCTGAAGAGAATTCTTGGGAACCTGCAAGTTTTGTACATGCACCTAGGCTCATACACAGGTTTCGTAGTCTTCATCCCGAAAAATGGGCTCGTTTAGGCATCCGGAGGCTGCCCCTTGGGGGGGGCACTGTCAGGGAAATAGGCGTTACCTTGGAAGATACGGTCGTGTTAACGCGCGTCAGCGCTCACGAAGACGCAATGTGATTCCCAGACGAACGCCTGATGTAGCTTCGGACCAAGTGCGAGTACGCGGGGTAGGACGAACGCATAACGTTACACGTCGTAGGCGTACGAACGCGGTGGCGCGCTCACGACGTGACCCAATCGCCGTGCCTATTTAAACGTTCACCTGACAGTGCCGCATTGCTGGTTTATCGTCAGCTTCTCCTGAGTACCTGTGCCTGTTATCCCTGCTGTTAATCTCCTGTTCACCGACCCGGCTTGTTTGACCTGCTTCTGCTACTCTCCTGGCTCCGACTTCTGGCTTGTCCCTGATACTCCTTGTCTGCTCCCGGCACCCGACCTCGGCTTGGCTTGGCTTCCGTTTCCTGGTCTCCAGCTCAGGATCCATTGCCCTCACCTCCGGATTGATCTCCCGTGTTTGACCTTCGGCTTGACCCTGACCCTGCCTTGGACTTCCTTGCACAGTTGCCTCCAGAGACTGGTCTACTCAGCTTTACCATCTACTGCTGCTACCCGGCAACCTGTGCTACTGTGGGCACTGCATCCCTGTATCACCTTCAGGGTTGTACTGCACTCGGCCGCAAGGGGAGCCCTCTCAGCATCTCGGCCTCCTTACCTCGTTATTGACAACCCTCCAGATTGTTTATAGACAGGTCCAGTGTCCTCAGTGTCTGGTTATTTCTTATTCCAGATGCCAGGTGGGGACAGGAACTGTCTGTCAGATCATTATCCCACAATCTGTAGAAGAGAAGAATGTTACCAGAAAAAAAGGAATTTCTCGCCAGGAATGAATGTAACTATTCTCTACATCAGGGTTTTTTCAACCTATGGTACATATACCCCTGGGGGTATGTGCACCATGGGCAGAGGGCATGTCCAGTTCTCTGTATCCTGAGTCCCGCCTCCTGCACACATACAGTCCCCGGTGGCTTGCTGTAGCCATGTTGTGTGGGACTGTGCTACAAATGGGGAAGCAGTCTGCTCCTTGTGCGAGGGGGGTGTCAGACTGGCAGCAACTTCCCCGGGTCCTGTCAATGGAATGGCCCCTATTGCACAGCCCAGAGGACTGACTGACCAGCGATGGCCCCATGTCTTCTCATCTCCCAGCTCCTCCCCCTCTCCTGCACACCTCAGGTGTCCTGGAAGTGCCTGCCATGTGTGAAAATGCCGGGTGTGGTTCACTGAAAAAAAGGTGAGTCCTGCCTGCTCAGGAACTACACATGCCAGCATGCCTAGCCATCAGTGCTTCATATTAGTGCCTCATATCAGTGCAGCCATCAGTGCCTCCTATCAGTCTAGCCATCAGTGCCTCATATCAGTGCAGCCATCAGTGCCCCCTATTAGTACCACCATCAGTGCCTCCTATCAGTGCAGCCATCAATGCTTCATATCAATGCCATATCAGTGCAGCCATCAATGCTTCCTATCAGTGCAGCCATCAGTGCCTCATATCAGCTCAGCCATCAATGCCTATCAGTGCAGCCATCAGTGCCTCCTATCACTGAAGCCATCAGTGCTTCATATCAGTGACTTCTATCAGTGCAGCCATCAGTGCCTCATATCAGTGCAGCCATCAGTGCCTCCTATCAGTGCAGCCATCAGTGCCTCCTATCAGTGCAGCCATCAGTGCCTCCTATAAGTCTAGCCATCAGTGCCCTATTAGTGGAGCAATTGGT
Source organism: Lithobates pipiens (assembly GCF_037356315.1). Taxonomy (NCBI): domain Eukaryota; kingdom Metazoa; phylum Chordata; class Amphibia; order Anura; family Ranidae; genus Lithobates; species Lithobates pipiens. Next base: position 36,630,602 of record NW_027507791.1, on the reverse strand, counting down.
GCCCCCTAATTGGTGCCCCCTATTAGTACCACCATCAGTGCTTCATATCAGTGCAGCCATCAGTACCTCATATCAGTGCAGCCATCGGTGCTTCATATCAATGCCCCATCAGTGCAGCCATCAGTGCTTCCTATCAGTGCAGCCATCAGTGCTTCATATCATTGCAGCCATCAATACCTCCTATCAGTGAAGCCATTGGTGCCTCATATCAGTGTAGCCAACAGTGCTTCATATCGGTGCAGCCATCAGTGCCTCCTATCAGTGCAGCCTATCAATGCTTCCAATCAGTGCAGCCTATCAGTGCTTCATATCAGTGCAGCCATCAGTGCTTCATATCAGTGCAGCCATCAGTGCCTCATATCAGTGCAGCCATCAGTGCCTCATATCAGTGCAGCCATCAATGCCTCCTATCAGTGAATCCATCAATGCCTCCTATCAGTGAAGCCATCAGTGCCTCATATCAGTGCAGCCACCAGTGCTTCATATTAGTATAGCCTATCAGTGCTTCCTATCAGTGCAGCCATCAGTGCTTCATATCAGTGCAGCCACCAGTGCTTCATATCAGTGCAGCCACCAGTGCTTCATATCAGTGCAGCCACCAGTGCTTCATATCAGTGCAGCCACCAGTGCTTCATATCAGTGCAGCCACCAGTGCCTCATATCAGTGCAGCCACCAGTGCCTCATCAGTGCAGCCATCAATGCCTCCTGTCAGTGAAGCCATCAGTGCCTCATGTCAGTGCAACCATCAGTGCCTCATATCAGTGCTTCATATCAGTGCAGCCATCAATGCCTCCTATCAGTGAAGCCATCAGTACAGCCACCAGTGCCTCCTATCAGTGCAGCCATCAGTGCCTCCTATCAGTGCAGCCATCAGTCTAGCCATCAGTGCCTTATATCAGTGGAGCAATCCGTGCCCCCTATTAGTACTGCCATCAGTGCCTCATATCAGTGCAGCCATCAGTGCCTAATATCAGTGCAGCCTCAGTGCCTCCTATCAGTGCAGCCTATCAGTGCCTCCTATCAGTGCAGCCTATTAGTGCCTCCATCAGTGCCTCCTATCAGTGCAGCCATCAGTGACTCCTATCAGTGCAGCCATCAGTGACACCTATCAGTGATGCCATCAGTGACTTCTCTCAGTGCAGCCATCAGTACCTCATATCAGTGAAGCCATAAATGCCTCATATCAGTGAAGCCATAAATGCCTCCTATCAGTGCAGCCATCAGTGCCTCCTATCAGTGTAGCCTATTAGTGCCTCATATCAGTGCAGCCAATCAGTGCCCCCTATTAGTACCGCCATCAGTGCCTCATATAAGCGCAGCCATAAGTGTCTCATATAAGCGCAGCCATCAGTGCCTCCTATCAGTGCAGCCTATTAGTGCCTCCTATCAGTGCAGCCTATTAGTGCCTCATATCAGTGCCTCCTATCAGTGGAGCCATCAGTACCTCATATCAATGCAGCCATCGGTGCTTCATATCAGTGCAGCCATCAGTGCCTCCCATCAGTGAAGCCCATCAGTGCCTCCTATCAGTGCAGCCTATTAGTGCCTCATATCAGTGCAGCCTATCAGTGCAGCCATCAGTGCCTCATAAGCACAGCCATCAGTGCCTCCTATCAGTGCAGCCTATTAGTGCCTATCAGTGCAGCCTATTAGTGCCTCCTATCAGTGCAGCCTATTAGTGCCTCCTATCAGTGCCTCCTATTAGTGCCTCCTATCAGTGCCTCCTATCAGTGGAGCCATCAGTACCTCATATCAGTGCAGCCATCGGTGCTTCATATCAATGCCCCATCAGTGCCTCATATCAGTGAAGCCTATCACTGTTCGGTACCTCATCCTGAAAAATAGACCACACAAAAAACCCTAACCTACTAAATTGGAAGGACTTTAACGGTACCACCAATGGAGTGAAAAAAATATATCAAACCATTTATTAACCACTTCAGCCCCGGAAGATTTGGCTGCTCAATGACCAGGTCATGTTTTGCGTTTCGGCACTGCTTCGCTTTAACTGACAATTGCGCGGTCGTGCAATGCTGTACCCAAAAAAATTTACATCCTTTTTTCCCCACAAATAAAGGGGTTAACTGTGTTCCCTAGGGAGTGATTCTAACTGTAGGGGGAGGGGACTAACTGGGTGAGGAGAGCAATCGTTGTTCATACTTAGTATGAACAACAGATTGCTCCCTCATCTCTGACAGCATGGAGATCTGTCTGTTTACATTGACAGTTCTCCATTCTGTCTCTGTGTGGAGTGATCGTGGGTGCCCAGTGGTCATCGCGCATTGGCTTTGGCGTTGCGCCTCCGGCGGCACGGACCCCCTAGTGGTCAAAAGGCAAACCAATGTACAGTTACTTTGGTTTCCCCAGGGGAGCCAACCTGCCACAGTACAACTGCAGTGGCTGGTTGGGAAGGGGTTAATGAAATCCAAATCCCAGTTTACATTGCATCAAGGAGGCAAGCACTGGGATGTAAAGCTTCCCTTAGTCCTGCTGGCCTTAAGGGCAACCCCAAATATGGTCATGAAAATGTCACCCTTTGAACTCATGACTGAAAGGTGGATGGTCCTGCCCCAACACCTTTTGTACTGCACCACTGACCATAATTTGGTCAATGCCACCACAACTCACCAATACATAGAGGATTTATGGAAACACTTACAAAATGCATTCTCCTTTGCCCAGCGAAATATTGAAAGAGACACAAATAAAACATACTATGATCTTAAGACCACCAAGGAGTATGACATTTGGGACAAGGTATATCGCTACAATTTCGCAAGGAACCAGGTCAAAGAACGGAAATTCCTACCGTCCTGGAGAGGTCCATTTAACATTGTTGACAGGATCTCATCCTCTCCAGTGGAGGGTTGAGGTCAATACGCAAACCTTATGTTGAAACAGAGTAACCTGAACAATGGTGCCACTTTACACAAAACCAACTGACAACGGTCAAACTAGTGTTTTGAGACCCAGATATTAAGGCCTTTGATTAAAGGAAAGCCAGGGTAAATAGCTCCATTGTTTCAAAATGTGAGATCATCTCTTCAGTAAGAACCCAGTGTTGACTCAGATTTTCCCCAGACAATGGCAGAAGACGCCCGGTTAATTATACACCAGAAGGATTCCCATCACAAGTTGAAACTGTCAGGGCTAGCTTAGCCCTTTCTTCTCTGGGCTGGCTGCTCAGCTGTCGGCTAATTGCCAGCTCTAATCTCTCTCCACAGTTACCCAGCTGTTCCTGATCCTGCTTGTCTGACCTGCCTACTTAAAGCTGTCCAGCTCACTTCATCTCTGCCTTCGCCTTGGTCACATCACAAGAAAACATCTCCTGCGTTCCTGTTTAAAGACTGGCTTGCTGACATCCCTTCTGGCTCCTTATCCTGCTTCCTGTTCCTCTACATGGATCCCTGACTTCTGGCCTGGCTGATTACCCGATCTGGTTACTGAACTCTGGCCTGGCTGACTACTCGATCCGGTTACTGGACTCTGGCTATGCTTGGACTATGCTTATTCTATTTACCTTTTTATTAATCAACAAGTGTGATTTTATTGTACTGCTGTCTCGGTATGGGTCATGGTTTCTGACAGAAACAGAACCAAGAGTGAGTATATATTATTTATCTCTCTCTCTCTCTATTTTTATATATATATATATATATATATATATATATATATATATATATATATATATATATATATATATATATATATATGTTTAATTGTAATGTTGAAACACATTTTGTAAAAATCAATGTGTACTGTAGTCATCCATGTATTGGACGAGGATTAGGCACCATTCTTTTATGGTTAAAAGGTGGTGTTGTTTGATTCCATAAATCTCTGTCAATCTCAATATTTTTGGTTAGGTAGAAATTTTTTATAGCCAGCAAGGTACACAAGATGGGGACAGCAAATGACAGGGCATAAGGCAAGTGATCACCATATTATATTAATGTGAAACATATTAAAATACATTACATAATAACACTAGACATCATATTCTGATTACACCTTTACCATGATCACAGATGGGCGGGTGAGAATTAGGGCACTTACCTCCCATATTTACCTCCCATATTTACTTCCCATATTTAGAACCAACCAATCACAAGATGGTAAACATGAGGAGAGGGAGGTAACCATCCAACAATTTGTATCATACAAAAAGACACACACATGATTCCAGAGACCGAGGACCACAGATCCACACTCTGACATACACTCTCTGGACAAACACAAGCTTGGTAATAAGTGACCACTCCCTATCTCGTTGGACATTACTGTTAGGACAAATCGAATATACATCTTTTCCTTTAAACACTGATGAGATACTGACCATATAAATGTTGATCAAATTTTTTTTCCGAAAATTATAGGAATCATATTTTACTGTTTATATTTTAATCTTATCAAGTGCTGTGTGAAGGGTAGTTTAGTATTTAATAATTCCCACATTATTTGTCTTGCCGTGTGTGGGCGAAATTAAGATCAACCTGTATTGCAACTAATTTGGCTATTGTGGTCCCAAGGAAATGATTTATTGCCCAATCCAATCCAATCTGGTAGCCCTATCAAATTAAGACTTCTTTTAAATTGATAATATCTATCTGTTGGCTCTGCAAGACATATTTTGACTTCTTTCCGACTGGAGAAAGTCAGAAAATTGTCTTCCGAGCAGCAAGAGATATTGTGTTTTTGTATTTAAGGTTAACCACACCCTTTTTAACATAGTAGATTGGGGCTACCCTTGTGTTATTTTTCAAATATTAGGGAATTTTTTTTATTGTTGAGTTGATGTCTTTGGTAATGTGTATTAAATATTAATCACCAGAAATTCCAGTTTTGTATGAAGATGTATAATTATATTTGTATATTAATACAATTAATTTACTTATTAATTTAATTGAGAGATATTTATACACTGGTAAGATAGATTAACGAACTCAGGAAATTATTGTGCTATATTACTGATTGTCTGAACAGAGTTCACATCTTTTTATTAACTGTCATAAGTGTCTGGAGGCACTGCGATTCATTATACATAGATTCAGACATTACCCTTTTATTTATCACGTACCGTTTGTCAAAACACAATTTATTTATTTAAAATTCCCCTTATCATTAAATTGACATACCCCACTGACCACGCCTCTCTAAGAATAGGTGCAGAACTCAACCAAGCTCCTCCACTGAACTGCATTGAACAGTGGGTGTGGTCAAATTACACTGATAGTGGAGGATCCAAAAAGGGCAAAAAATACCAGGAATGCGTTAAGTGCGGAGTTCATGGATGCTGTCAGAAAAGAAGAAAAATGCCCAGGCGCAAAGTTATACAGAGACAGAGAATTCCTGTTAGCCTGACCAGTGTTCATGCGCATGCACTCGCACAGCTGTGCACATGCCTGCCACTAGGATGGCACCAGGTGGTCTATTTAAACACACTTGCAGCAGTAGGACCTTACCTATGGTCTAGAGTGTTCTGCTATCTGATACCTTTTCCTATGGATGAGCTTTATGTTCGGGTTGAACATGACTTCGACTCAAACATTGGGGCGTTCGCACCAAATTTGAGCACCGCTTAACACCCCATAATGCACTGCGGGAGCGTAGTGCATTGCTGTATGATGATTAGCCAAAGCATGCAGGTCATAGTGCATGCTTTGGCCAATCCCAGAACCCTCAGCTAAGAGAGCCATAATTGGCCAAAGGCAGTCATGGCTCAGGGGAGACTAAGTCCACAACGCATGCTATCTAAGTCTGCCTGCATGTCGGCCCAGTGTAGCGTGTTGTTGGCATGGACAGAGAGAGAGTGTAATTTAGATTGAGCAGGCAGGCTATTCAGTTAGCTGCAGTGTATTTTATAAATAGTCTCTCTCTCTCTATATCTATATACACACACTGCATCCAGTGTAGCCAAGCCTATATCTGACTGCAGGCCATTCCTGGTGTACTTTTTCTACACAATACCGTGCACCCATAGTGCAGTTGCTACTACTTTTCTGGCGGTGTATACAATATATACAGTGCACCCATAAATGTTATTACACTTCTGTTAATCTACACAGTACCGTACACCCCTACTGCAGTTGCTACTACTTTTCTGGTGGTGTACACAGTACACAATACATACAGTGTACCCACAGTTGCTATTAGACTTCTGGTGGTGTACACAATACTGTTCACCCCTAGTGCAGTTGCTACTACTTTTTTGGTGGTGTACACAATACATACAGTTGCAAAAACCCAAAAACCCTTTTGATAAAGATTTCTGCACAAATTGGTCATAAAATGTGATCTGATCTTCATCTAAGTCACAACAATAGACAATCACAGTCTGCTTAAACTAACAACACACAGGAATTAAATGTTACCATGTTTTTATTGAACACACCATGTAAACATTCACAATGCATGTGGAAAAAGTATATGAACCCCTATACTAATGAGATCTCCAAGAGCTAATTCGAGTGAGGTTTCAGCTAATTAGAGAGTCCAATCAATGATATGAGATTGGAGGTGTTGGTTACAGCTGCCTTGCCCTATAAAAACACAAACCAGTTCTGGGTTTGCTTTTCACAAGAAGCATTGCCTAATGTGAATGATGCCTCACACAAAAGAGCTACGATTAAGAATTGTTGACTTGCATAAAGCTGGAAAGGGTTATAAAAGTATCTCTAAAAGCCTTGCTGTTCATCAGTGCACGGTAAGACAAATGGTCTATAAATGGAGAAAGTTCATCACTGCTTCTACTCTCCCTAGAAGTGGGCATCCTGTAAAGATGACTGCAGGAGCACAGCACAGACTGCTCAATGAGGTGAAGAAGAATCCTAGAGTGTCAGCTAAAGACTTACAAAAGTCTCTGGCATATGCTAACATCCCTGTTAGCGAATCTAAGATATGTAAAATACTAAACAAGAAGCCACTGCTGTCCAAAAAAAAACATTGCTGCACATTTACAGTTTGCACAAGAGCACCTGGATATTCCACAGCAGTACTGGCACAATATTCTGTGGACAGATGAAACCAAAGTTGAATTGTTTGGAACACACACAACACTATTTGTGGAGATAAAGAGGCACAGCACACCAACATCAAAACCTCATCCCAACATTGAAGTATGGTGGTGGGGGCATCATGGTTTGGGTCTGCTTTGCTGCATCAGGGTCTGGACAGATTGCCATCATCAAAGGAAAAATGAAATCCCAAGTTTATAAATACATTTTGCAGGAGAACTTAAGGCCATCTGTCCACCAGCTGAAGCTCTACAGAAGATGGGTGTTGCAATAGGACAATGACCCAAAGCATAAAAGTAAATCAACATAATGGCTTAAACAGAAGAAAAATACGCCTTCTGGAGTGGCCCAGTCAGAGTCCTGACCTCAATCCAATTGAGATGCTGTGGCATGACCCCAAGAAAGTGATTCACACCAGACATCCCAAGAATAATTCTGAACTGAAACAGTTTTGTAAAGAGGAATGGTCAAGAATTACAAAATTAGACAAGTAGAGAGGCGCCTCTGGGTGCAGTAGTTAAAATAACAGATTTTAATAAGCAACAAATTGTGCACTCACATTTAGCAGAAGAATGGCAGGCATTGCATATAAGTTTGTATAGACGATTTCCCCGGAATAGAATGTGGCCATCTGATTGCGCAGTGAACTGGATAGTATACTTCCGTATGATGGAATTGCCGGCTTGTGGAAGAGATCCCCGGACCGAGGTTAGGAACACACCGTTCAGCAGGCTCCAAGGATGTCGTCATTAGTGAAGGACGTGTTTTGTGAGCATGCGCACTTGGATGTCCTTTCAAGTTGCACTCCTTTATCAACAACCAAACATACAGAGCCCGCACTCGTAATATATACAAGAAAGGGGAGGGGACAAACAAATGGAGCGGAAACACATTATCCTCTTAATTAATCAGAACTAATGAATGGCTTTTTATAAAAAGATTGGTGTAAGGATCTATGGGAATATCAATCGAAAGAAACAAGAGACACCAAAAAATAAGGAATATATGATATTTGAAAATAATTACTATGAAAAAAATACGAAATACTATTAAATGTGGTAATTTTCACCTATCATATAAAGCCAGTGCTTGGCTGGCTGACATTCAAAGAGAATGCAACCTGCCATGAACAGCTTCATTTGTGACATGCCCACCAGGTGGAACTCAACGTTGGCAATGCTGCAGCAGCTGCACATGCAGCAGAGGGCCATCAATGAGTACCTGAGTATGGCACCAGGGCAGGGTCAGGGGAGCTTGGCTTTTTTTTGCCACGCCAGTGGCTACTGATCAAGGATGCATGCACTGTACTGTCCCTCTTGTTTTTCTGTTGGAGCACATGCTTCGTGGAATAATGGACAAGGCACTTGAGGCAGAACAGTGGGAGGAAGAGGAAGACTTCCTTATCTCTCAAGCCCCCCTTTGTCCAGATAGTATTCCTGCCGATCACACAGGATGAAGAAGAGGAGGATTGTGTCAGCATGGAGGTGGAGGATAACACTCAGCATCATCAGCAGTCTTCAAGGGATCGTTTTCAGTCCCCAGAAAACCATAGAGTTGTACGTGGCTGGGAGGAGGTGGTTGAGGATCATTTGACCCAGAGGACTCCGGATCGATTGCCTCTGCAAAATTATGCTGCATGGCCTCCCTGATCCTGCAAAGCTTGCGAAAGGACCCTAGAATTTGTGGTATCAAGGAGAGTGATCTTTACTGGCTGGCAACCCTTGTTGATACACGTTACAAGGGTAAGTTTGCAGAACTTATCCAGCCTTTGCAGAGGGAGCAGAGGAAGAAACATCTTCGGGAGGCCTTGCAAAAAGGTTTGTGCAATGCGTTTTCAGAGCCTGGGAGGTCACAATTTCCTGGTGCTGGACAACGTGTTGCTGAGGCTTTTTTCAGTCACAGAAAGAGCGGTGGCGAAGGTGGACGGTTGACCGATGCCTTCAGACAATTCTTCAGTCCTCAGCACCATGGTCTGATTGGTTCCAGCGACAGGCGTCTGAATTACATGGTGCAGGAATATATACGGGCAAGATCAGACTTGGAGACCTTTCCACCAGAACATCCACTGGGTTACTGGGCCTTGAGGATGGACCACTGGCCAGAGCTTGCTCAATATGCAATTGAGCTACTGGCCTGTCCTGAATCCAGCGTTCTTTCTAAACACACATTCAGTGCTGCTGGAGGCTTTATAACCTATCACAGAGTGCACCTGTCCACAGACTCTGTTGATCGGCTCATATTCATAAAATGAATCAATCTTGGATCACCAGCTACCAAGCATCTGATGCTGATATAACCGATTGATTTTTCTATGGATGTGGGATCCCTTGAAGACTGCATATGCTGAGTGACTATCCTATTCCTCCTCAATCTTCATCATGATAACTTCTAAGAAAATTTTTGGTTCAGGGCACCACCACTGCCTAAAGGCCCAATTTTTCTGCCCGTTTAACAGGGGCATGTAATTACAATTTTTGATCAAATATTTAACAGTAGGGATGAGCCCGATGTTTGAGTCAAATGTAAGTTTGACTCGAACATTGGGTATTCGCAGAATATCAAACAATTTGGGGTGTAAGTGGCAAATTTGACAGCTGCGGAACAATCTTTAAAAGTCTATGGGAGAAATTTAAAAGTGCTAATTTTTAAGGCTTATATGCATGGTATTGTCATAAATAGTGTTTGGGGATCTGGGTCCTGCCCCAGGGGACACGTTTCCATGCAAAAAAGTTTTAAAAATGGCCATTTTTTTGGGAGCAGTGATTTTAATAATGCTTAAAGTGAAAAAATAACAGTAAAATATTCTTTAGATTTCGTACCTGGGGGTGTCTATAGTATGCCTGTAAAGTGGTTCATGTTTCCTGTGTTTACAACAGTCCGAGAGCAAAATTATATTTCTAAAGGAAAAAAGGTAATTTAAAAGTATTCAAGTACTTCAATAAATATTTAAAAGTTTTAATATATAAAAAATATTTCAACAACCACCATTTTATTCTCCAGGGTCTCTACTAAAAAAAAAATATATATATATGTTTGGGGGTTCTAAGTAATGTCTAGCAATTTCTAGCAAAAAAAAATGATTTTAACTTGAAAACCACAACTGTCACAAAAAGGTTTAGGGCAGGTTCACACAGGGGCAACACGACTTCCAGCGCAACTTTGGGAGGCAACTTGGACACGACTTGAGTATGAATCACAGCGTGACTTGAGGCAACTTACAAGGCAACCTGAAGTTGACTCCAGGACAGGGGACTTTGCCAGTGGCCAGTCACATAATAATCAGCTCTGTGGGAGGGAGGGGTTTGCCTAGAAAACTATTTTTAGTTCCTGGAAAGTTGCTTCAGTTAAGACAGGGGATCCGACTTGGAGGCAACTTCCATTGAAATCAATGGGTATAAGTTGTCTAGAAGTTGGATTGAAGTCGTACAGGAACCTTTTCTGAAGTAATGTATGCATCCATTGATTTTCTCAACCGCGCAACTTGGGGAGACTTGAAGTTGGATCCCAGGTTGCCACTGTGTGAACCGGCTGTTAGTGTTTAAGTGGTTAAACGTTCCTAATTTACATACAGAAGTCTATTCCTTTGATGTAAGAGACAAAATAATACAATGTTTAGACTTAAAGAGGAAGTAAACCCTGATGAGTTTACTTCCTCTTTCATTCCATGCAAAGGCAAAGCATAATGGACTACTATGCATCGCATAGTAGTCCATTATGTGTCACTTACCTGACACAGGAGCCAGCGAAGTCACCACTGTCCCCTGTAGTCCGGCGCATCCATCTTCTCGGTGGTGTCTCGCTGCTCCGCCACTGTCATTCGGTGAAGCCGCGATGACGTCACTCCTGCGCACGGGAGCCGACACACGCAACATCTTCATCGTTGACGATGCCGCGCTCAGTGCGCCTGCGTGCCGCTGTCTACGGCGCATGCGCCGTAGACAGCAGTGCCTGTCTTTCGGCAAATATCTCCTAAACCATGTAGGTTTAGGAGATATTTCTTGGACCTACAGGTAAGCCTTAATCTAGGCTTACCTGTAGGTCAAAGTGTGTTGTACGGGATTACAACCACTTTAACATTCCACTGATAGAATGTTTTAAAACTTGGCAGACTGCCCAGACTTTGTTGTCCGTTTATGAAGCAGTGAAATATATTCACTGCTTCATTCTCGAGCATTCACAGAGGACATCTTTCTCCTCTGTGTGCCTGTTTATGAAGCGGAGTAGTTTGATTCACCTTCTGAGGAGTGAAGAGATCTACAAACGCTTGAAACAGTGGAGAACAGCCCCTGATACTGGAATCTTGTGAGACTTTACAAGATTATAGTACCAGAAATTCACAGAAACACGGAGATGTCAGTTTATTGAGCAGTGATAAATTATCACCGCTCAGTACACTGACAGACAGCATGGTTAATGTTAATAAAATAAGGAGTCCCCCTACATTATATATATATATACATACACACACATACACAGTGCCTTGCGAAAGTATTCGGCCCCCTTGAACTTTTCAACCTTTTGCCACATTTCAGGCTTCAAACATAAAGATATAACATTTTTATTTTTTGTGAAGAATCACCAACAAGTGGGACACAATTGTGAAGTGGAACGAAATCTATTGGATTTTTGAAACTTTTTTAACTACCGTATATACTCGAGTATAAGCCGAGATTTTCAACCTCTTTTTTGAGGCTGAAAGTGCCCCCCTCGGCTTATACTCGAGTCATCGCTGTCTGCCTGCTCGATCAGCGTGTCGAGCAGACAGACAGCGGACATTCTACCCTTCAAACGCCGCGCCTCCGCCTTCGCCTGTGATAGGCGGAACACTGAATTTCCCAGCAGCCTGTGTTCCGCCTATCACGGACATCGTCTCATCCTCGTACTACGGACGAGGATGAGACGATGTCCGTGATAGGCGGAACACAGGCTGCTGGGAAATTCAGTGTTCCGCCTATCACAGGCGGAGGCGCGGCTTTTGAATTTTAGAATGGCCGCCGAGGCGCAGACGAAGAGCGGCGATCCTGGCAAGGCACGGGACGGAGGCAAGGCAAGGCACGGCACGGGACGGGACGGAGGCAAGGCACGACACGGGACGGAGGCAAGGCACGGCACGGGACGGAGGCAAGGAGGCAAGGCACGGCACGGGACGGAGGCAAGGAGGCAAGGCACGGGACGGAGGCTCGGGACACAGGCTCGGGACACAGGTAGGCTGGACACACACACACACACACACACACACACACACACACACACACACACACATGGACACACACACACAGGGATGGATGGATGGATGGAGACACACACACACAGGGATGGATGGATGGAGACACACACACACAGGGATGGATGGATGGATGGAGACACACACACACAGGGATGGATGGATGGATGGACACACACACACAGGGATGGATGGATGGATGGACACACACACACACAGGGATGGATGGATGGATGGACACACACACACACAGGGATGGATGGATGGATGGACACACACACACACAGGGATGGATGGACGGACACACAGGGATGGACGGACACACAGGGATGGACGGACACACAGGGATGGACGGACACACACACAGGGATGGACAGGCATGTCTCACCCTCGGCTTATACACGAGTCAATAAGTTTGCCAGTTTTTTTGGGGGTAAATTGGGGGCCTCGGCTTATATTCGGGTCGGCCTATACTCGAGTATATACGGTAATAAAAAAATGAAAAATGGGGCATGCAAAATTATTCGGCCCCCTTGCGTTAATACTTTGTAGAGCTACCTTTTGCTGCGATTACAGCTGCAAGTCGCTTTGGGTATGTCTCTATCAGTTTTGCACATCGAGAGACTGAAATTCTTGCCCATTCTTCCTTGCAAAACAGCTCGAGCTCAGTGAGGTTGGATGGAGAGCGTTTGTGAACAGCAGTTTTCAGCTCTTTCCACAGATTCTCGATTGGATTAAGGTCTGGACTTTGACTTGGCCATTCTAACACCTGGATACGTTTATTTGTGAGCCATTCCTTTGTAGATTTTGCTGTATGTTGGGATCATTGTCTTGTTGGAAGATAAATCTCCGTCCCAGTTTCAGGTCTTTTGCAGACTCCAACAGGTTTTCATCCATAATGGTCCTGTATTTGGCTGCATCCATCTTCCCCTCAATTTTAACCATCTTCCCTGTCCCTGCTGAAGAAAAGCAGGCCCAAACCATGATGCTGCCACCACCATGTTTGACAGTGGGGATGGTGTGTTGAGGGTGATGAGCTGTGTTGCTTTTATGCCAAACATATCGTTTTGCATTGTGAGCAAAAAGTTGGATTTTGGTTTCATCTGACCAGAGCACCTTCTTCCACATGTTTGGTGTGTCTCCCAGGTGGCTTGTGGCAAACTTTAGACAAGACTTTTTATGGATATCTTTGAGAAATGTCTTTCTTCTTGCCACTCTTCCATAAAGGCCAGATTTGTGCAGTGTACGACTGATTGTTGTCCTATGGACAGACTCTCCCACCTCAGCTGTAGTTCTCTGCAGTTCATCCAGAGTGATCATGGGCCTCTTGGCTGCATCTCTGATCAGTCTTCTCCTTGTCTGAGCTGAAAGTTTAGAGGGACGGCCAGGTCTTGGTAGATTTGCAGTGGCCTGATACTCCTTCCATTTCAAAATGATCGCTTGCACAGTGCTCCTTGGGAAATCTTTTTGTATCCAAATCCGGCTTTAAACTTCTCCACAACAGTATTACGAACCTGCCTGGTGTGTTCCTTGGTCTTCATGATGCTCTCTGCGCTTTCAACAGAACCCTGAGACTATCACAGAGCAGGTGCATTTATACAGAGACTTGATTACACACAGGTGGTTTCTATTTATCACCATCATTTAGGACAACATTGGATCATTCAGAGATCCTCGCTGAACTTCTGGAGTGAGTTTGCTGCACTGAAAGTAAAGGGGCCGAATAATTTTGCACGCACCACTTTTCAGTTTTTTATTTACTAAAAAAGTTTAAAATATCCAAAAGATTTCGTTCCACTTCACAATTGTGTCCCACTTGGTGGTGATTCTTCACAAAAAATTTAAATTTTATATCTTTATGTTTGAAGCCTGAAATGTGGCAAAAGGTTGAAAAGTTCAAGGGGGCAGAATACTTTCGCAAGGCACTATACGTTAAGACTGGAATAGATTTGCCTTTACCTTTAGAAATCGGACCATTTTTAGTCCCTTTATGGGAAGGGCCAACAGGTTTTTGAAGCCTGGGGAGGGAGGTGGATGAGGGCAATGGTAGTGCTGTAGGGGGGAGCGGGTTTAGTAGAACTGGGTTCAGGGGGGTTATTACTTGTATTATTATTTCTAGTGGGCTTACAGTGTTATAAATTGGGAATGAGAGAGGGAGGGGAGGTATGGGTGGTTTTCCCCTTCTATTTGAAAACTCTATTATTGGTGTAGTCATCAATGTCCCGTCTGAATTTTCCTAGTTTTCCTTGCATCATTGAGTCTTCACTTTTCTTAGTGTTAATTTTAACCACTTGCTTACTGGGCACTTAAACCCCCTCCTGCCCAGACCAATTTTCAGCTTTCAGCGCTGATGCACTTTGAATGACAATTGCGCGGGCATACAACACTGTACCCAAATGAAATTTTTATAATTTTTTTCCCATAAATAGAGCTTTCTTTTGGTGGTATTTAATTACAGCTGGGAGTTTTATTTTTTGCTAAACAAACAAAAAAAGATGCAAAAAAAAAAATCATGTTTAATAGTTTGTTATAAAATTTTGCAAACAGGTCATTTTTCTCCTTCATTGAAGTGCACTGATGAGGCGGCACTGGTGGGCACTGATAGGCTGCACTGGTGGGCACTGATAGGCCTAGTTAAGGCGGCACTAATAGGCACAGATAAAGTGGCACCGATGGGCACAGATAAAGTGGCACTGATGGGCACAGATAAGGTGGCACTGATGGGCAAAGATGGGCACAGATAAGATGGCATGGATGGGTGGCACTAATAGGTACCAATGATAGATGGGACTGATGGGCACTGATAGGTGGCACTGATAGGTGGCACTGATGGGCAGCACTGATGGGCACTGGTAGAGGACACTGATGGGCACGGATATGTGGCACTGGGGTGCAGCACCATTGTTCAGGCAGATTGTGGGCAGTGATGGGTGGCACTGTGGGCACTGATGTTTGGCACTGTGGGCACTGATGTGTGGCACTGTGGGCACTGATGGGGAGCACTTTTTTATTAAACAGATGGCACTGGCAGGGGGCAGGTGGGCACTGGTAAGCTGCCCGTGATCGGCTCTTTTTTTTTCTCCTTGCGCTGTCAGCGCGAGGAGGAAAAATAGCCGATTACCGGCTCCGTTGTATCACATGATCAGCTGTCATTGGCTGACAGCTGATCACGTGGTAAGGGGTCGGGATCGACCCCTTGCTCGGATCCGTGATCAGGCGAGTCTCATAGACTCACCGATCACAGAGCGTGCCCCTCAGGGGGCGCGCATGCCGCTCGTGCACGGGACGACGTCAATAGACGTAGTCCCGGCAAAGGAGGTCCGCGCTGTAGCCGTCATTTGGCTATAGCGCGGGTCTCTACTGGTTAAACACCTTTAACCATTCACTGGATACAGAAGAATGGGTCGAATATAGCTGGGAAATATTATTGGCAATCTTATTACGGAGAATGTGGTATCTTTGCTCTCTATGACTAATAAGGATTTGAATCCATTTCTGGGTACAGAACTCGGCAATCCCCTCCCACTCTATGCGCAAGTCTGTATCAAGAAAGGAACAACTTTTTAGAACCCGAAGTCCCCGAGGTGAAATTTTAGTTTGAAAGTACTGTTTCAGAAAGAAACAGTCCCACCATTGTTGATTGGCAGATTTTTTTTAAGTCACCCACGTGTGCGCATGTTACCCATGGTAAAAAATCTTTCACGACTAATGGCAAAACCTACACCTTAAGCTCCTTCTTTAATTGCTCCACTTCATTTGTGGTGTACTGCATTTCGTGCCCGTGTGGCCTCCTGTATGTAGGTAGAACCATCAGGGCCCTAAGGGCAAGGTTCGGCGATCATCGCCGCGCCGTTCAAGCAGGTAATCCTAAGTACAGTATTGCCCGACACTTTGCTGCATAAGAACATCACAGACCTCAATGTCTGGATAATTTAATCAATTCCGGACAAATTCCCTCCAGCAGAGAGGTTTAAGCGTCTTTGCCAACAGGAGACATATTGGATATATTCTTTGAATACGATGTCCCCCCATGGCTTAAACGAAGAAATAGAAATTAATAAGGTAATCTAGATTTTGAGGTATATTTAGATGGTAGATTCTTTTTTTTTTCACAATCAAAGGTTTTATTGAAATTAAGATCATGTTTACAGTCAACGTTTGAATACACGTATTATTTCAGGCAGTCTGTAAACAATAAAACATATAAATTCATCTCTATTGTGTTCTAATTTAGTCAGTGACTAAGTTGGGGAGAGTGCACGATTGAATACGGTGAGTAGCGTACACTATTTGGGGATATGCGCTGTGGAGGACATGGGAGGAGGGGGAGGAGGGGGGAGGGTGGTAGGGGGTAAAAAAGGGGGGGTGTGATCAGCCCTTTGCTATTGTATCTAACTCCGTTTGTTATAGATGCTCTATGTCAGTCCAAACCTTGCCCCCACCATGTTAAGGATCAAGAGGTGCCGACGAGATTAATCCTTGAGTGCACGAAATTCAGGGGAGAGTGTGAAGGCCAGCCATGGTTGCCATGTTTTGTTAAAATTTGTGCTATTCTCGTGTTTGGTTGCCACGATCTCCTCCATCTTGTAGATATATTGTACTCTATCTAGCCAGTCTGTAATGGCCGGGGCTTTGGTTGTTTTCCAGTGGATTGGTATTAGTGTTTTAGCGGCCGTGAGTAGGTGTCTGGACAGCGATTTTTTGTAGCGGCATATATTGATGGGTACCAGATTGATCAAGCATGCGGCCGCATTCAATTCCAGGCGAGTTTCTGTTATATGCTTAACCCAGTATCTGATCGTTTCCCAATAGGTTCGTATTAGTGGGCATTCCCACCATATGTGCATAAAGGTACCTGTGTCTGTTTTACATCTCCAGCACGTGTCTGAGGCGGAGGGAGACCATCTCCTGGTTTTTTGTGGCGTAATATACCATTGAGCTAGAATTTTATAGGATATTTCCTGATATTTAGAGCTTAAGGAGCACTTGTGTGTCAAAACGCATGCCTTATTCCATTGCTCCTCAGATATGCTGGTCTTGAGATCACGTTCCCACTTTGTTTTGAATTTATTTTTTTCAGCCTGAGACGCTTGCGTTAGCATCGAGTATGCAAGAGATGTGGTGTTCGTTATTGGTGATCTTTGTAGACATATATTCTCAATCTGAGTTAAAGGGAGGCAAAATTGATTTTTGTGTTTGTTGTTGACCAGGAAGTTCTTTAGCTGGATATAGAACAAACATCCAGGAAACAGCTCCCCCACCTCTGCGGCCAGTGTTTCTAATGTCTTAACTCGTGTACCTGACATGCAAGTGTGTACTAAAAAATTTTGTGGCATGTTATGGTGTAGGCCTGGAATGAATTCAGGATTATTCGTGAGTGGGGTCAGGGGACCTGGGTTTGTTGCGATTTTTTGTGACTTTACCAGCGTCTGCCAAATCTGTATTGTAGTTTTGATTAATGGGTGGCCTATAAGTTTGGGCCTTCTGGAGTGAAGCGACCATGGGAGGTAGAGGGTGCTGCGCTGTGCCAGATTGCTTTCTAGCTGGACCCAATCTTTATTTAGTCCGTGGCAATGCCAGTCTATCACTCTCGTGATATGGGTAGCCTGGTGGTACTTTTTGAAGTCCGGCAGTCCTATGCCCCCATCTCGCTTAGCCAATGTTAAACGTCGGAATTGGATTCTAGGTTTCTTATCTGCCCATAGAAATTGTCTTTGAATTTGGCTTAATGTTTTAAAGAAGAGTTTTGGGATTTTTATTGGTAGAGCGTTAAATACATACAGAAGTTTGGGGAGCACTGTCATCTTTAATATTGAGGCCCTACCAAACCAAGAAAACATTTTTGATTTCCACTTGAGAAGGTCTTTTTTGATCATGGCAAGTAAGGGTTTATAGTTTGCATCATATAGTTTTTCAAGTTCACTAGATAAATTTATGCCCAAATACTTAAGGGCGCCTCGTTCCCATTTGTAGGGGTGATTGTTTTGTAGATTTTCAAGGATATTTTGTGGTAGGGTGAGGTTCAGGGCTTCTGATTTTGACTGGTTTATTTTAAAGTTAGATATGTACCCGAAGGTTTGAAATACTTTGTGTAGGTTAGGTATTGAGATGTGGGGATTGGTGAGAAAGAACAGGAGGTCATCGGCATAAGCAGCAATTTTGTATTCTCTATCCTTTAACGTAAAGCCCTGAATGTTAGCGTTTAGATTAATTGTTCTAATTAGAGGCTCTAGGGTTAGGATAAAGAGGAGGGGTGACAAGGGGCAGCCTTGGCGGGTACCGTTATGGATGGATATAGGGTCTGAGAAAATATTATTAATTTTGATTTTGGCTCGGGGATTCCGATAGAGAGCCGAGATCCATGACAACATGTTTCCTCTAAGGCCAATATGTGTGCACGTAACTATCATGTAATCCCAGGAAACCCTATCGAAAGCCTTCTCGGCATCGGTAGAGAGCAACATGCCCTCCGGTGGTAGATTTGCGTGCAAAATGTATTAAGTTCAAGGCCTTAATGGTGTTGTCACGGTCCTCCCTCCCCGGCATGAATCCCACTTGTTCAGGGCCGATTATTTTCGCTAGAAGGGGTTTTAGTCTATTCGATATGATTTTGGCTAGGAGTTTGAGGTCTATGTTTAAAAGTGAAATGGGCCGAAAGTTTGCGCAATCCGTGTGTTCTTTGTTGGGCTTGGGAATTACCGCTATATGCGCCATGAGAAAGGATGGGGAGTCATGTTTGCTAAGAAATTAAAGGCTGAGCGGAGGGGTTTTATAAGAGCGGTAGTGTAAGTTTTATAGTATTGCGAAGTGAAGCCGTCAGGTCCGGGGCTCTTCCCTGCTTTCAAGTCGGCAATCGCGTTCGCAATCTCAGTGGTAGTTATGGGGTCCTCAAGTGCATTTGTATCTTCTGCTGTTAGGGAGGGAAGTCCGCTATCCTGTATGTTATCCTGTTTTGTGTGCGTTAGGTGAGGTGGTTTGTGTTGGGCCGGAAGTTTATACAGTTTAGAATAGTAGGCATGGAACATATCAGCTATTTCTTCCGAGTTGTGTTTTAAAATACCTTCCTTGTCTTTTAGAGCGTGGATACAGTTCGATAGCATAGCATCTTTTAGGGCTTTGGCCAATTGTTTGCCACTCTTGTCTCCAAATTCATAAAAAATGCTTTTCTTAAAAAACAGGGAGCGTTTAATTTTCATGTCTAACAGAAGCCTTAGTGCGGTCCTATGTTGCGTTAATTGATGTTCTACTTTAAGTGAATGGGATTGTTTGTGTTGCAATTCAAGATTTGCTATTTGTTGGGAGAGTTTATGGATTTCATTTTCCCTTTCCTTCTTTTTCCAGGCTCCCCATTTAATAAGTTCGCCTCTAATCACAGATTTGTGTGCCTCCCAATTATTCAGTGGGGTCGTGTCAGAATCAATGTCATGAGCAAAATAAGTGTTGATGGCTTGTAGGATGTCCTCTTTTACAATTGGGTCGGTGAGGAGGTAGGAATTCAGTCTCCAATTAAATACGGACTTGTGTGGTGTTTTTAGATGTAATGTGACTGCTGTAGGTGCATGGTCAGAGAGGGCCATAATGCCTATCTCCGCTGAGAGTAGGTTGCCAAGGTCCCTTTGTGATATGAATATCATATCTATTCTCGAGTATTTTTTGTGTGGTGCGGAGAAAAAGGAGTAGTCCCTATCTGTGGGGTGCATGGATCTCCAGGTATCTACCAATGTCAGTGACTGCAGTAGAGCTTTTATTCTCTTGGGTGTGTCCTGTCGAAGTGTCTTTGAGGGGTGCGAGGGGAACGTTAAAGTCTCCACTAAGAAGGAGACATCCTTCGGCAAACCATTTGAGGTCCTCTACGATTTTGTTGCAAAAAGATACATGGGAGACATTCGGGAAGTATACATTGGCAAAAGTTACAGGTGACCCTTCCCATGAGCCAGTTGTTGCTTCAGCACAAAGGGCGCATCCTTGTGAAGGAGGATGGACACTCCTTTAGTTTTGGCTAGGGGGTTGGTGGCCTGGTACACTGTGTTAAAGGTGTTGTCAGTGAGTCTAGGGGTATTACCGCTCTTAAAGTGAGTTTCTTGTAAGAACACAACTAAGGGTCGGGCTTTTTTAAGTTCCCTCAACAGTTTAGACCTCCTTTCTGGTATATTTAGACCATTCACATTATGGGAGAAGATGGTAGGTGTTTTCCCTAGGAAAGCGTATGCCATGGCGAAGGCGGGGCTTTGAGAGGGGTGTGTACAGATATACGGAGTAGTCTAACAATGATCTGGACCTGTCGTGATCATGGGGTGTAGGCGAGCAGGGATAGTGTAGGAGTCAGGAAGCGGTTGTGCGGGTAGGGAGTAAAGGTAGGTAGGGGGAGGAGGGAGGTGGGACGTGTAGGGTGATTGAAAGGGGTAGATTACTCTTCTCCTCCTAGGGGAGGAGTCAGCCCAGTGTCTGACTCGTTCCAAGGTATGGTGACCCTTCCCCTGTAGGGGATAGTGGAAGGTGCAGTAGCAAGGTAGTGTTACATGTTGCGCTATTTAGTAGCGCGGTGTGTTTCTACTAGTAGGTTACCCTGTAGGTAGGTCCGATGGGACCTGGGGACCCAAGACTTCAGGCAGGGGGGAGTTCCCCCCAAGAGGGTAGGATGTCTGGGATCAGGCATAAAGTGTATAAAGGTTTAGCAGCGTGAGACGTCGCCTGGATTGATGGTGCTGCGTTTGGGCTATGCCCGAACTACTAATTAGTGTCTTAAACTCTATCAACAGTGTATAACAGTGAAGAACTTGCAAAATTGTCAAAGAGAGGGGACTCAAAAAGAGTAACAAACCTAGGTAATAACATTTCAGATCATATAGAGATAAAACATCAAACTGCTAGCTAGAAGTGGGAGTGTAATACTCCATAACCCGGCATGTGAAAGTAAACATTAAATAATTCTACAGTTTAACGAGCCCAATGAACCTGATAGCAAGGAATATAGGCCTAAGGTATCTGCTTAAGTCCGCTCAGCTACAGTCCCGTGCGTGTATCAAAAAATCTCCGCTATGGTAGGGTTAAAGTGTCCTGCATAGGGATCAGGATATCACAGGTGGTACCCGTTGAGGCGTTTTGCCGCAGCCAGGTGCGTACTGTACCAAGCTTTTCCCGGAAGCCAACAGATAGTATGATTATTGGTACTCACAGTTCAGATGGAGGCAAAGGTGCAAGCTTGATCGCAGGTTACTCTGACCGGGGGTAAACTTTGCGTTGGTCTGCAAGTGGGGCTGGCTGGTTTTCAAAAGGGAAAAAAAAAAAAAAAAAGGAGGAGGGGTGGGAGGGGAGTAGCCGAGCCACCCTGAGGCAGGTGCGGAGATGAGTTAAGCAAACGTTGGAGGCCAGCTTAAGATGCTTGGCGGTCATAATTAGCATTCGGGTGTAGCGCTCGCGTTAACATTGCGCATATTAACCTTAGGCGATCACACGCTCGTATTGTTTAAAGGGTGGCGGGGGTTCACAGTTTGTAGGTTCAGAACTTGTGTGCAGCTTCATCAAGTCAGTAGTCCCTCGTGTCCCTCCCTCCCGGGCTTCTGGCATTTCTGGAGTGATATGAACGCTCAAAACTGTTCCTGTCTGGGTTCCTGCGGTGTTTACCGGATTGGTAAGGTGACTGCGCATGGGACGGTCCCAGTGAGAATTGTGGGTTGTTTATTTCTGGAAGCGGACAGAATTCTGCGTACCATTCTGGGAGGTCCACGGTGTCAATCTGAAGGTCGTTACAGAATTTGTTGAGGTCCTCTGGTACTTTAAGCACATATTGTTTTCCCAAGAAATTTGCTTGGAGCGCGAAGGGGAACTTCCATCTGTAGCTTATACCTTTGTGCCGTAGCACCTCCAGCAATGGCTTGAGGGCCCTCCTGTTTTTGAGTGTAATGGGCGACAAGTCCTGGAAGAGTTGGATTACAGCTTCTTCGTGCACAATCCGTTCTCTGGTCCTGGCCTTCTGAAGAATGTCTTCCTTCAAGCAATAGTTGGGTAGACAACAAATGATGTCCCTCTGGGGATTTCCGTCTTGTGCTCTTGGCCTGAGGGCCCTGTGCGGCCTGTCAAAATCAATAGGGGATTGTTCTGGCCTTTCTATGAGGGTATTAAATATGGCTGTGAGGGTCGGCCTAATTTGTTCTTGGGGCACAGTCTCAGGCACTCCTCTAATTCTGATATTGTTCCTACGTCCTCAGTTGTCTAAATCTTCGATTTGCCGGTTCATATCAATTAGGTGTTGGGAATGCGTGGCTGCAATGTCATCCAGTCTTATCAGAGCCCTGTCTCTTCTTTTCCCTGCCCGGTCCGTTATTGCCAGTTGTTCCGTTAGGCGCAGAATTTCCGTTTTAATGTCAGTAATTGCTGCTGTAAAGGAGCTTTTAATGTCAGCCGCAATGTCAGTCATGGCCGCGTAGGTGAGTAAGTGGTCAGTCTTATTGGCGCCAGCAGCAGAATCTTCAGAGGCCGGTAGGGAGACCTCATCGTACTCCATGTCTGCTATAATGCTGTTGCTCAGCGGGGACGCTTTTTTGGTATATTTACCGCTGCCTGAGTATTGAAATTTACTTAGGTTTGCAGATGATGTTTTGCTCTGTGGGGTCCCCAGAGAGCGCAGGGTATGGTTATGTGTACTTCTCCGTGAGTGCGTTGACATAGTCAAAATGATCCGTTTTCACTACTCAGGACCCCAGGTCATCAGGGTTCTCCTACAGCAACAACATATAGGCCATGTACCAGGCCACTGCCCCTACTGAGAGTGTATGGCAGTCTAGGGACTGAGTGGGGTGTACCTTAAGCACAGTCTTCGTTGGGATCTTTTTGTGGTCCGAACGGCCGACTCAAGCAAATTCAGTTAGGTGTAGAAGTGGGATAAGCAAGCAGGGTGTAGCAAGATGGCCGCTGGTGTCTTATCTGTGGGCCTGCTGGCTCTTGTTGTCCCACAGTCAGTTTCAGCTCCCTGAAAGTCCCAGTGCATGCAAGGTGGGGTGGCAGGGGGTACTCTCCAATGGATAAGCCTCTGGCAGGGACCAGTTGCCAGGTAGTGTCAGCTATAGGGGGGGTGGCGTGGGCTCTGTGGTACTCACTGTGTGCACAGGAAGTAGGCCCAAGTTGCGGCTTATTCTCCTGCGGGTCCTGTCCACAATGAGGAGCTCATCAACAGCGGCCTGGATCTGTCCTGTGTGAGGGGCTGCCTGGGGTCCTTGCGTCTGGCGGTGGAGTGGAGCGGCCTGGCCGTAGGCCCCAAGATGGCGCCCTTCTTATTACAAGGCCTCACTGCGGCCTGCTTCACCAGCGCCGCCCCGGGTGCATAGAGGGAGTCCTCGGCGGCGGTGTACTACCGATCGGGGCCCGCTTACAGGCCGCGGCTCACGGCCCTGTGTGGATGGGCTCCGGTGAGCTGTGAGGCCAGCGGAGATGTGCGGCACGCGACAGCCTGTCTGTAGGCCCCAAGATGGCGCCCGTCCGTCCTTCTCAAATCGCGGCGGCCCGCAGCACCGGCACTTCTCCCGGAGCTCAAATGGTCCCGTGAGGTGTTGCCCAGTAGTCACAGCAGCAGCCCCCTGAAGGATGGGTGTTCGGCTGTGCTCTTATTGCTCCGGATGGCGGTGGATGGTAGTCGCCGTCCTGGAGCTCTGCTATCAGACGTCCCTCCAGCTGCTACTTAAAAAAAGTAAATATATAAATCAGAAGGTGAATATAGAATAACAATAAATAATCAAAAAAAAAAATCGGAGGCTCTTTACCGAGATCGTAGTTGCCGGGTGTCAGACTGACACCCTGCAACAATGATCACCGCGATGCGCGCCCCCGGGGGCGCGCAGCGGCTCATAATCCTGATCACGTCATATGACGTCCGGTCAGGATTATGCAACCACTTTGCAGCCGTCAATTGCCTATAGGGCGGGCGGCAAGTTCGTTAAAATATATTTTCTATATTTTTTATTTTATTTTTCATTCTAGCTATCATTAAGTTCACCAATACTATTACATAAATAATTTATTTGCCATTTGAATCACTATAATCCACTCAGCTCGCTTGTATACATTATGGGGTTAATCTCTATAATGAATCTCATTGTCAAACCAATCACACTAATAATCAGTAATTTTTCTGGCAAAAACTCCTCAAAACACCAATTTATTACAGCAGCGTGATTAATCAGATTTAATATTTACCTCAAACACTTGATATTGTGTAGAGCCGGTATACATTTCCTTAATTCTTCACTTGAAATTGTACATGAACTCAGATTTACTTCCATCTCTCTGCAGGACTGAAGGATATAAGACAGCACAGAGCAGTCGAGGGGGCTGAGGGGGACACCAGAAAAGTCAACTTTGTTTGATCTAATACAATGCGAGATCAGAGCCTTATTCCTGCTCTCATAGAGATAGTCGAATACATTAAGACGATATTTAGTGCCTCTTATGGGTATGTCAGATTTTTGTTTTCTGATTTTCTTCTGGATCCAGGTGATGACATGTCCGGCAGCCTGAGTAGACAATTTTCCTACATGAGACTCTAACATGGATCTAGTAGAAGAGTCTGAGAGACCGCAGAGGAAACGGAGGAATATTTCAGCACGGCCATCTTTGTATGTATTCGCTTTCGCAAGCGTTTCCTTAAATCTGGCAGGATCATAGTTAATAAAATGGACTAAAGCAGCAAAAAACTCCTGAAGAGTGAGATGTAAGAAGGTGTAATCCACATCAGGAGGCTGACCAGATTCCATCATGAAAGATGAGAAGACATGATTATCATTTCTCACACTGAATGACTCCAGATGACGATCATCAAATACAATCGTGTGATTCATGACTCCATGTTCTGCCATCCGCCCAATAGATGTCAGCAGTTCCCGGGCAGTGTGACCACCATCTTTATTCTGGCTGTGATTGGCCAGAATGTTGGAGACAAAAGTCACAAAGAGTTGTGTCACTGTTTTGGGTAATGATGTCATCAGCTGATCGGTGATTGTTGGTTGGGATCTGAAGCACATTGATAACACTGTACAGATGATCCAGCAGTATGATGGGATATAACAGAAAGTGTACAGTGTGTCATTCTCCTGTACATAATGAAAAGCCTTTCCTGACAATTCCTCATTTCCAAAGAAATGATTGAAGAAGATCCGTCTGTCTCCATGGAGAAATCCCATGATCTCAGCTATTCTCTGGAAAACGCCGATATCAACTGATGCCAGTCTGGTTGGACGGCTGGTTATCAGTACAGAGCAACCCTTAAGAAGACTCTGCCTCACCAAACTGACCACAATCTCACCAAAATGTGTTCTACGATCGGCATTTGTACACAAACTATTTGACCCAAGATCTATTTGGTGAATGCTTTCATCTAAGCCATCAAATAGAAACAGAAGTCTCTCTGGATCTTGTAAAATGTCTCCAATCTGACTCTCCAGATATGGATATTGATGAAGAATCATCTCCTCCAAGCTGACCTCTCCCAGTCTATTAAGGTCCCGGAATCTGAAGAAGAAGAGAAAGGCAAATCTCTGGTAGTGTTTTCCGGTCACCCAGTCATAGACAAACTTCTGCATCATTGTGGTCTTCCCTATTCCTGGCACTCCGCTCACCATTACTGCATGTGGTACACAATGTGACTGGGGGTTCCATCGGAACAGCTTGTTGGGGGAAATGTGTTCCAGTCCAGTTTGTGTTCTCTTCAAGCATTTTTCATGTTTTACCCCAGTCTGTATTATCTCATTCTGGGGACGTTCCCTGAACTGATTGGTGGGCACTACAATCAGATTCACATAACGCTCATTGATGAGGAATCTTTGTGGTTCCAGGGTAGTTCCTGGGGGTCTATGCTCCACTAGAGTCTCAGTCTTCTCCATCAGATGTTGTTTGTGCTTTTCCTGAATATCTGGAAATATAATATTAGTATTTTATTACTCAGTTTAAAGTAGAAATAGGCATTATGTTTAGAGTAATTAAAAATGTACCTTCTTGTGTTCTGAGTGTAGATCTTTGGGTATTTACTATAAGTTCATATTATTAAAAGTCAATAAAGCAGTATAAAGACACACATATTCAGAAAAAAGAGAAGAAGATACATGCACCTGAGTGTAGACTGTTAAGCATTTATAAAAGTAAAGTAAAACATGGAGGAGATAGGAAATAGGCACATATTACAGTCCGGTGGATGGACATTGTGCTGCTCCGCACTGGGGGCTGTCCTGGCCAGCAGGATGCTGGTAAGGTGGTGGAAGGCTTTAAGCGAGGGGTGAAACACAGGCTGGAATGCATCACCAACCATGATGACATCACCGGCATGCTCACAGCGCGTTTCGGTGCATGCACGCTAGTGAGATATACTTAGTACGCACTCCTTTCTCAAGCTGCTGTATTGCAGCTGGAGAGTGCTTTATATGTGCCTTGCTGCACGGCCATCTAGTGGAGAGAATACCAATCTCTCTAATGGTAAACCTATGTACTATTTTTCTTATAGCAATTACTAAAGTTTAAAATATATAAATTCATACATGTATACATGGTTAAGAATTGATAATAAAAAATATGTAAAAAATACATGTAAAAACAATACGGAATACATATAAAGATTAACTATATTAAATCAATCAAGTATTACTAAATTTATAAGACTGTATTATAAATAAATTATGAATATACTGTGTATATATATATATATATATATATATATATATATATATATATATATATATATATATATACAGTGGTGTGAAAAAGTGTTTGCCCCCTTCCTCATTTCCTGTTCCTTTGCATGTTTGTCACACTTAAGTGTTTCGGAACATCAAACCAATTTAAACAATAGTCAAGGACAACACAAGTAAACACAAAATGCAATTTGTAAATGAAGGTGTTTATTATTAAAGGTGAAAAAAAATCCAAACCATCATGGCCCTGTGTGAAAAAGTGATTGCCCCCTAAACCTAATAACTGGTTGGGCCACCCTTAGCAGCAACAACTGCAACCAAGCGTTTGCGATAACGTGCAATGAGGCTTTTACAGCGTCCTGGAGGAATTTTGGCGCACTCATCTTTGCAGAATTGTCCTAATTCAGTTACATTAGAGGGTTTTCGAGCATGAACGGCCTTTTTAAGGTCATACCACAACATCTCAATAGGATTCAGGTCAGGACTTTGGCTAGGCCACTCCAAAGTCTTCATTTTGTTTTTCTTCAGCCATTCGGTGGTGGACTTGCTGGTGTGTTTAGGATCATTGTCCTGCTGCAGAATCCAAGTTCATTTCAGCTTGAGTACACGAACAGATGGTCGGACATTCTCCTTCAGGATCTCTTGGTAGACAGCAGAATTCATAGTTCCTTTTATCACGGCAAGTCTTCCAGGTCCTGAAGCAGCAAAACAGCCCCAGACCATCACACTACCACCACCATATTTTACTGTTGGTATAATGTTCTTTTTATGAAATGCAGTGTTCCTTCTACGCCAGATATACTTGGACACACACCTTCCAAAGAGTTCCACTTTTGTCTCATCGGTCCACAGAATGTTGTCCCAAAAGTCTTGGGGATCATCAAGATGTGTTGTGGAGAAATTGAGACGAGCTTTGATGTTCTTTTTGCTCAGCAGTGGTTTTCTCCTTGGAACTCTGCCACGCAGGCCATTTTTGCCCAGTCTTTTCCTGATGGTGGAGGCATGAACGCTGACCTTAACTGAGGCAAGTGAGGCCTGCAGTTCCTTGGACGTTGTTGTGGGGTCTTTTGTGACCTCTTGGATGAGTCGTCGCTGCGCTCTTGGGGTAATTTTGGGCGGCCGGCCACTCCTGGGAAGGTTCACCACTGTTCCATGTCTTCGCCATTTGTGGATAATGGCTCTCACTGTGGTTCGCTGGATTCCCAAAGCTTTGGAAATGGCTTTATAACCCTTTCCAGACTGATAGATCTCAATTACTTTCTTTCTCAATTGTTCCTGAATTTCTTTGGGTCTCGGCATGATGTGTAGATTTTAAGGATCTTCTGGTGGACCTTACTGTGTCAAGCAGCTCCTATTTAAGTGATGCCTTGATTGTGAACAGGTGTGGCAATAATCAGGCCTGGGTGTGGCTAGAGAAATTGAACTCAGGTGTGGACAACCACAGTTATAGTATGTTTTAACAAGGGGGGCAATCACTTTTTCACACAGGGCCATGATGGTTTGGATTTTTTTTCACCTTTAATAATAAACACCTTCATTTACAAATTGCATTTTGTGTTTACTTGTGTTGTCCTTGACTATTGTTTAAATTGGTTTGATGTTCCGAAACACTTAGGTGTGACAAACATGCAAAGGAACAGGAAATGAGGAAGGGGGCAAACACTTTTTCACACAGGGCCATGATGGTTTGGATTTTTTTTCACCTTTAATAATAAACACCTTCATTTACAAATTGCATTTTGTGTTTACTTGTGTTGTCCTTGACTATTGTTTAAATTGGTTTGATGTTCCGAAACACTTAGGTGTGACAAACATGCAAAGGAACAGGAAATGAGGAAGGGGGCAAACACTTTTTCACACCACTGTATATATATATATATATATACACACACACACAGTATCTCACAAAAGTGAGTACACCCCTCATATTTCTGTAAATATTTACACTTTACTACAATGTAAAGTAGTGACTGCACAGCTTGTATAATAGTGTTAATTTGCTGTCCCCTAAAAATAACAAAAGTGAGTACACCCCTAAGTGAAAATGCTTCACAGGTCACCACTGCAGTCCTCTTCCCCTCCTCCATGATGACATCACAGAGCTGGTGGATGTTGGAGACCTTGCGCTCCTCCACCTTCCACTATTGAGGATGCCCCACAGATGCTCAATAGGATTTAGGTCTGGAGACATGCTTGGCCCTTTACCCTCAGCTTCTTTAGCAAGGCAGTGGTGGTGTTGGAGGTATGTGTTGGGGTGGTTATGTTGGAATACTGTCCTGCGGCCCAGTCTCCGAAGGGAGGGGGTCATGCTCTGCTTCAATATGTCACAGTACATTTTGGGATTCATGGTTCCCTCAATGATCTGTAGCCCCCCAGTGCCAGCATCACCCATGCTGCCCCAGACCATGACACTCCCACCACCATGCTTGACTGTAGGCAAGACACACTTGTCTTTGTACTCCTCACCTGGTTGCCGCCACACACGCTTAAGGCCGCGTACACACGCGGGGACTGTTCGCTCAACTTTGTCCGCTGAACAGTGTTTCAGCGGACAGTCCGCCCGTGTGTGGGCTTTCAGCGGACAGTTTCAGCGAACAGTCTGCTGAACAAAGTTTTTCGGAATTTCCGAAAAACTGTCCGCTGAAACTTTGTTTCAGCGAACAGTCCCCTCGTGTGTAGGCTTGTTCGTCAAACAAAGTTCCGCGCATGCTCAGAAAGGATTTACACGCCGAAGGTTGCATTGCAGTGTATAGGACGTCTTTTTCTAGTCCCGTCGTACGTGCCGTTCACGTCATCGCGCACGGTTTCAGCGGACTGTTCGTTCATCGTGTGTGGGCAAGTCCGTCCATGCTAAGTTTGAGCGGACTGTCCGCTGAAACTGTTTGACGGACAAAGTTGAGCGAACAGTCCCCGCGTGTGTACGCGGCCTTACACCATCTGAACCAAATAAGTTTATCTTGGTCTCATCAGACCACAGGACAAGGTTCCAGTAATCCATGAACTTAGTCTGCTTGTCTTCAGCAAAACAGTTTGGGGGCTTTCATGTGCATCATCTTTAGAAGAGGCTTTCTTCTGGGATGACAGCCATATCAGTGTGACCAATTTGATACAGTGTGCAGCGTATGGTCTGAGCACTGACAGACTCCCCACCCCTTCAATCTCTGCAGCAATGCTGGCAGCACTCATCCGTCTATTTCCCAAAGACAACCTCCGGATATGACGCTGAGCACATGACCTCAAGTTCTTTGGTGGACCATGGTGAGGCCTGTTCTGAGTGGAACCTGTCCTGTTATACCTCTGTGTGGTCTTGGCCACCGTGCTGCAGCTCAGTTTCAGGGTCTTGGCAATATTCTTATAGCCTAGGCCATCTTTATGTAGAGCAACAATTCTTTTTTTCAGATCCTCAGAGAGTTCTTTGCCATGAAGTGCCATGTTGAACTTCCACTGACCAGTAAGAGAGAGTGAGAGCAATAACACCAAATTTAACACACCTGCTCCCCATTCGCACCCGAGACCTTGTAATACTAATGAGCCACAAGACACCGGGAGGGAAAATGGCTAATTGGGCCCAATTTGGACATTTCCACTAAGGGGTGTACTGACTTTAGTTGCCAGCGGTTTAGACATTAATGGCTGTGTGTTGAGATATTTTGAGGGAACAGCAAATTTACACTGTTATACAAGCTGTACACTCACTACTTTACATTGTAGCAAAGTGTAATTTCTTCAGTGCTGTCACATGAAAAGATAGAAGAAAATATTTACAAACATGTGACTGAGGGGTGTACTCACTTTTGTGACATGTGTGTGTGTATTATATATATATAATTTGTGCATGGATTAGGTGAAAAATAATGAAAAAATGCAGGGCAAGTGTTTGGGAGTATAATTTTGTGATAAATGAGAAATGAATCAAACGCAGGCATAATTAAAAATATATAAATGTAATAATTAACCACTTCAGTCCCGGAAGGTTTTACCCACTTCCTGACCAGGCTATTTTTTGAGATACGGCACTGCGTCACTTTAACGGACAATTGTCATGCAACGCTGTACCCAAATAAAATTTGTCATTTTTTTTCCACAAATAGAGCTTTCTTGTGGTGGTGTTTGATTACCTCTGTTTTTTTTTTACTTTTTGCACTATAAACAAAAAAACTACACTGCAGAGTGCATGAGCATCATGGGAAATGTAGTTCAAAAACATCTGGGGTGCCAAGGTTCTCCATCACTGTTCTAGGTGGTGCTTTCTAACTCTGGGGGACTGTTACACTGGAGGAAAAGAGAGATCAGGTGTCAGCTTAGCTGAAACCCAAAGATCTCTCCTTTGCTCTCTGACAGATCAGCAGTTTGCCTTGTTTACATAGGCACACCGCAGATCTGTCTCTCCACAGAACAATCAGCGGATCGCGGCAGCCATCGCGGTCGCCGGCCACGCTAATTGGCTCCCATAGTATCCAATCACAGTGGAAGCAGCGCACTACACCATGTGCACAAAATCACATACAGGTATATGATTTAGCACAGCCAGTCTGCCCTGCCGCTGTATATGTACTGTGGGAGGTCTGGAAGCGGTTAATGGATAATTAATGGTCAATATATTAATTGATATAATCATGTATATTCATAGGGGGACTGTCAGGACTTATTATACTCGGGCTTCAAATCTCTTTGATGTGTCCGTGTGATAGACATGTCCATTCATTTTAATTTTCGTACGAATGCATTTTCGTCCGAATTTCGAGTATTTTCGTTATTGTTTTAACAAACTAAAACGAACGTGCAGAATCTGAAAACCAAAAGATCCACTTTATTTTCCTTTTCGTTGTGACAACAGTTCGGTATAGATAGGAGATTCGACATGATGCTGACAATAGAGATCTGTGTCCATCGAACCTGTGGTCGAATGTGCCTCACCTTAACTCTATTAGTCCAAGATTATATAGAGAGAAAAGATTCAACATAAAGATTTGACGAAGCAGTCGCCACGAGTGGACATTTATGGTCAAATGCTCCGCCCATAGGCTATAGAAGAATTCTAATGTTGGTTGACTAATAATAATAATTAATAAATATAATTATTACCAGTGTCATACAACATTAGAATTCTACTATAGCTTGTAGGCGGAACATTTGACTGGAAATATACAATCCCAGCGGTGTACAGTTTAGCTGCTCCATCAAATCTTCTTAGAACATTCAACAGACACCATAAGCCTTCAATGATAGATTCGACCTTAATTATTTTGGATTTTCGGACGAATGCATTTTTTAACGAAATTAAATAAATAAATAACATTTCGGGAGTAACTAAATACATTTTTTTTCGGGACGAAAACTCCGCGACTGGTCCCAAAGTCTTCTAGGACCTGTCATGTGTCCCAGAAGACTTCCAGCAGCCTAGGCTGAATGGAATGGAAGTGGGTGCAGGTACCTGTCAAATTTGGGTACCTGATCCCCCCTCCTCATCAAAAGCTCAGTTTCACAAACAGGAGCCAGGGAGGAGTCCTTAAAGCGGAAGTTCCACTTTTGGGTGAAACTCTGCTTTAATATGGACTGATCCTCAGGTGTCAAACACAAGGACCACAGGCCAAATCTGGCCCTCCAGGCCATTTCATGTGGCCCTCACACCTCTCCTGCAGCTACAGGAGAGCTCCAGCCCTCCTCTGGTCCTCCTCCAGACCCTAACGTTCTGCTTTCAAGCAATGTATGCAGCTTCTTCCCAGCAGCAGCATAAGAAAAGGGGGTGCACTGTGATGTTAGGGAGAGTAGGGAACTTCTGATGGTGGGGTAGCTCTCGACATCTAATGTAAGGGGAGGGAATGCACTGGACATCTAATCTTACAGATACAACTGGCCCTTTTGAGGACAATCATAATGCTGATGCGGCCCACAGTGAAATTGAGTTTGACACCCCTGCAACAGGATGTATAATGACAATCATATATACTTCAGTGCATGTGCTGGTCAGTTTAATTTGAAGTTTACTTACTCCTAGAGGAAGTTGCCCCCCACCACCTAAACCATCTTTTACATCCCACCACAAAGAGACAAAAAACTGTTACCACCTAAGAGAGAGGAGAAATAATTAATTTATTGACAGTAGAGGCTCATAATATGGTAGAAGCTTCTATCTAATTCTCTATTTAGCCCCCCCAGGCAAAAGGGTGTCAAAAATAAATGCAAAAAGTTTCACGTTTGCAGAGAGCAGAGATTTTTGGGCATCTGCTCAATGATCCTCACCTCTAAACCTGTAGTGTATTTATGGTGATGTTTGGCAAAGTGATGGGGGACACTGTGCTTGTCCTCGACTTCCTCTACTCATCTCTGATGCTCACCAAATCTTTGTCAGAGTGGACAGATGGGGCCTCCTACATACAGTAGATTGCAAGGGCAACTTAAAGGGGAGTTCCACACACTTTTACTACTCCTCAGCATCCCTCACTAATCTGTGCACTAGAAACAAATTTGCATTTTTTTATGCATCACCTTTTGTATATATGCTGTATTTATTAATCATTTCCTCCTCCTTGGCCATGGCCACGTGCGTCATTTCTGGTTTGCAATGCGTCGTGAGAGATGTGTGGCATCAATCCCAGGTGGCAATCGGCATCACTGGGCCATAGCATTGCGTTATTTGCAAACCGGAAATGACACGATGCAAGGTGGTGGCCAGCGCTATTTTTAAAAAGGGTAACCAGGCTTTTGTTGCCATTGCTACCAAAGCTTCTTATACACAGTGATGGGTCGGTGGGGTAGGCGACTGGAGCATGTAATGACACCCTGAGTATGAAAGGGGTTAAAACCGTTTAGGACATTCACTTCTGGAACACCAAGGCAGCTACCGAACACTCTAATCAGCCAAACAAGAACCACATACGAATAACTATCCCCAAAGTATGAGACAAGGCTCTGTCTTGAGGTTCAAACAGGAATGAATCTTTATTTTGAGCTCTCACAAAAATATATACAGCAGGATGGAAATACAGCCTCTCCCCAGAAACCTAATTAACATGCGCTAATTATCTAAGCCTAGGTGACTCAGAGTCTCCTAGCTCACCGACTATACAATACACATTATCATACACTATTTCTAATATGGCATATACAGGGTTCCCAGAGTCTGTCTCTTGGGGGGATATGGACCTGAATCCAAAGTAGCACCACCTCAAGGGTCCCCAGGCATACAGCTCCACAAAGAACACCGTTCCCCCAAATGCCAGGGCCCATAATCGGTCATCAAGAGGCTAGCATTCAGTCCCTTCCAAAAGCCTATGTCCCGGTTAGGTTTGTCACATTTCTCCCCTTTCGGCAGGAGACTAAACACAGGAGGAGACCCCAGACTCCAAAGTTAGTCAGTGGTTCCAGTCCTCTAATTCTGGTATCCACACAGTACCCCATACAAATTGTTCCAAACAGAGTATTACTCACCCAGCCAACCTCTGCCTCTCTCAGAGAACATATCCGCCACTGGGGAGAGGCCTGCACTGGCCCTTCTCCCTGGAGTCCTCTCAGCCGCTGGAGAGAAGACTGGGCTCACTCCGTCATGCTGTTGGGGATCTAGGCTGACTGCCCAGCATCCCTGGGGTATACAGGTGGGGACTGAAGCCCCATCCACCTTTACAGGAAATTCATCCTCTGTTAGTTGAGGTCAGAGGCCAGCAGCACTCTGCCCTGTTGCCATCCCTTCTGCTGGAAACCTCACACCATCTGCTCTGGCTAACTGCTAGGGAGGGAGGCCAACCGCCCCGGCTCCCTGGAAGTCTGCAGCCATTGCCGTTGCTGGGCAGAGGTTGGTAGAACTCTGCCCAGTTGCCAGCACTTCAGGTGGGTTAGTGTCATCATTCTGGGGCGCCGTCTGCTGTTGGAACGCTCTTTCACTGGTATTGTCTCAGAGGTGCACGAACCCTTGTTGGGAAAGGAAAATGGCTGCTTCTCCTCCCTGCATCTATGAAATCCACTGGGAGAGAGAAACCATGACCTTCTCACCTCGGGCCTCCAAAACTGTCACAGGTGTGGGGCAGAGGTCTTAGGCCCTCTGTCCAGTGACCAGCGCCTCAAATGTGGAAGTTCCTTGCAACTCCATAGATACTGCTGTTGGTGCTGGGCAGAGCACACTGAAGTTTGGCCCTGATACCAGCTCTACTGCTGGAGGCTCATCAGGTTGTTCTTCCTCAGTAGAAAAGTCTATCAAATCCTCTGACTCTGCAACTGGTGTCTGGGGATAGAGGTTCACCATCTCCTGTCCATGGAACCCGGAAGATGCTATCAGTGCTGGGCAGAGGTTAGCAGAACTCTGCCCTGTTGTCAGCACTTCAGCTTTGGGGATGGCAATCTCCAGATTTTCCACTGCCGATTCTTCAGCCAGGATTTCAGAGTTGTCAACTGTTTTTTCCTGATAGTCTCAGACAAAGGGAGCCCCACCCTGCTGCTGAGCAGAGTCTAGCAGTTGTCTGTAGGCGATCTCCAGCTCCCATTCCTGAATGGCCAGAAACTCCAAATCTTCCTGTGCCCAGTGCCCTTCCGAGACATTCAGTCTTCGCTCTCTGTGCTCCATTATTTCCTCCAAACTCCACTCCCGATCACTCCCAAAGTCAGGGTCCCTGGACAGCCTCCAATACAATAATCCCAGGCCATCATCGTCAAAGCCTTCTATGGGGCTGTCATCCGCTGACCACGGGCACTCTTGGGCTACATACCACCAGAGGGCTCTGTAGCTCTAGTCGAATCGCATCTCTGCCCGGATCAGCCTGCTTAACTCAGCTGTCCACTCCTGCTTCAGTTGTTCCCCCAATAACAGCATTCTTACTTCATACTGCAACCAGTACCTTACATGGAGGGAGGGGAGAACTTTTCCCTGGTGTTGCTGCTCGAGAGCAAGCGCTTTCTTCCAGAGTTTTCAGCGGATAGAATCAGACCATCCCAGCTGAACCTGCTTTGATACTGGTCCTCTATGCGGCATCTGCATCTCCCGCAACCTCCTTCTGAATTCCTCTTCCATGGCGGCTGGTATCTGTACCTCTCCTCTCCTTTCAGTTGGTGCTGCTGTGACTTCTACTGCTGCAGCACCTCTTTGCTGTAGCCAATTTGCATCCACAGCCGCTATAACTAGGTCTATGATTTCCACTGTAGGGTTAGGGCCATAATGTGGCAATCTTAGGTTAACAGCCCGATCAAAACTTGTCCTGTCTGTTACGCTGGGCCTTTCGGTTATGTTGGCTCTTTTGGCTCTATCCATTTAGACTAGTTCTGCGTTAATGTCCCTCTTCTTATGGTTGTTGGCCAGTTGGCCCGATTCTCCAGTAAGTCCTTGAGGGTAGAATGCTTTAGCCGTTCATACCGTGCTTCCATTGGCCTGTGTCTTCTTGTAGCTGTCCTTCTGGCTGTGGTAATCATCCCGCTGCTTGCCACCAGTTGTAACGACACCCCGAGTATGAAAGGGGTTAAAGCCGTTTAGGACATTCACTTCCTGAACACCACGGCAGCTACCAAACACTCCGATCAGCTAAACAAGAACCCTATATGAATAACTCTCCCCCCAAGTACGAGACAAGGCTCTGTCTTGAGGTTCAAACACGAATGAATCTTTATTTTGAGCTCTCACACAAATATATACAGCAGGATGAAAATACAACCTCTCACCAGACCTAATTAACATGAGCTAATTTTCCTAATCATTTAGACAGCCTAGGTGACTCGGAGACATTACCTTTAGGCCAGACTTCACGTTTCCTAGATCACCGACTATACAATACACATTATCATACATCTCATTCATACAATTGCAGGGTTAATTAGCACACTGGATGAAAAGACTCGTTAGAAGCTGTGACAAGTCATACTACACTAATTTACATTATAGAAAACAACAGACAGGAGGCTGGAATTGATATCAGCATCTCCTAACAGTATGTGTCCCAACACTATGAATCAGCCACTGTTTCTAATATGGCATATACAGGGTTCCCAGAGTCTGTGTGTCTTGGGGGACATGGACCTGAATCCAAAGTAGCACCACCTCAAGGGTCCTCAGGCATACAGCTCGCAAAGAACACTGTCCCCCCAAATGCCAGGGCCCATAATCTGTCAGCAAGAGGCTAGCATCCAGTCCCCTCCAAAAGCCTCTGTCCCCTCTAGGTCTGTCACAGAGCATCTTAGCTCTGATTACATACAGAGCCCGGGGAGGGGACAGACAGACAGACCATTACTAATGATGACTAATTATAATAGAGGAATATGATGGGGCAGTTTTGATAGGAGCAATTTGATGGGGGCAATGTGATGGGGCATTTTGATGGGGCAGTTTTGATGGGGCAGTTTTGATGGGGGCAATTCTATGGGGGCATTTTGATGGGGGCAGTTTGATGGTGGTAATATGATGGTGGCAATGTGATGGGGCAGTTTTGATGGTGGAAATACGATGGGGGCAATATGATGGTGGCAATTTATGATGGGGACAATTTTGATGGGGCAGTTTTGATGGGGGTAGTTTTGATGGGGGAAATTTGATGGGTCAATTTGATGGGTCAATTTGATGTGGGGAATTTTGATGTGGGGAATTTTGATGTGGGCAATTTGATGGAGACATTTTGATGGGGCAAATTGATGGAGGCAGTTTTGATGGGGGAAGTTTTGATAGGGCAATTTGAAGGAGGCATTTTGATGGGGCAATTTGTTGGAGGCATTTTGATGGTGGCAATATGATGGATGAATTAAGATAGGGAAATTTGATGGGGGGGGGGCAATTTGATGAGGGCAGTTTTGATGGTGGTAATATGATGGGGCAATATGATGGTGGCAATATGATGGTGGCAATATGATGGGTGCAGTTTTGATGGAGGCATTTTAATAGGGGCAATTTGATGGAGGCATTTTGATGGGAACAATTTGATGGATGCATTTTGATGGATGCATTTTGATGGTGGTAATATGATGGCGGTAATATGATGGGGCAGTTTTGATGGTGGTAATATGATAGTGGCAATATGATGGAGCAGTTTTGATGGTGGTAATATGATGGGGCAATATGGTGAGGCAGTTTTGATGGTGGTAATATGATGGGGCAATTTGATTGAAGCTATTTTGATGGGGGGCAATATTTTATGGTGGGCAATATGATGGAGGCATTTTGATGGGGACATTTTGATGGAGGCAATTTGATGAGCCAGTTTTGATGGTGGTATTATGATGGGGGCAACTTTGATAGGGACAATATGATGGGGGCAACTTTGATAGGGACAATATGATGGGAACAACTTTGATGGTGGTAATATGATGGGGGCAATTTTGATGGTGCAAATTTTGATGGTGCAATATGATGGGGCAATGTTGATGGTGGCAATATGATGGGGCAATTTTGATAATGGTAGTATGATGGGGCAATTTTGATAATGGCAGTATGGTGAGGCAATTTTGATAATGGCAGTATGATGAGGCAATTTTAATAATGGCAGTATGATGAGGCAATTTTGATGGTGGCAAAAAGATGGGAGTAATTTTGATGGTGGCAATATGATGGGGCAATTTTGATGGGTGCAATATGATGAAGGCAGTGTGATGGGGACATTTTGATGGTGTCAATTTGATGGGGCAGTTCCTGCAAAAGGTAATTACTTTTTAAAAGATGCTAATTGTAAATGATATCCCTGGTTTCTGTGCAGATATATACAGATACATACATAACAATAGATTTGTCAGATTAGGTGAAACGTCAGAATGTGTAACGGAAGTGGCATTTTGTTGCCGCCATCTTGCTAAACCCCACACTCCTCCACAGTAAGGATACACTGAGAAGGGACAAGCGGACATCTTGTTACACCCACCCATTAAGTATAAGGATTATAGGGGTATTGTTATCTAAAAAGGAAAATTTCAGCCGAAACACCACTTTAAACAATACACCACATGTCGTAGGAGCAATTATAGAAGTTTTCAAGCTTATAGGTTTTTCTCTTGTTTTTTTACCATGTTGGATGAAAGCACAGGTTTTACTAAGTGTTTTTTACATTGGAACATGCAGTGCAGAGGTGTGAGTGCAGAGGTGTGAGCGCAGAGGCATGAGTGCAGAGGCATGAGCGCAGAGGTATGAGTGCAGAGGTATGAGTGCAGAGGCATGAGCGCAGAGGCATGAGCGCAGAGGTATGAGTGCAGAGGTATGAGTGCAGAGGCATGAGTGCAGAGGCGTGAGTGCAGAGGCGTGAGTGCAGAGGCGTGAGTGCAGAGGCATGAGTGCAGAGGCATGAGCGCAGAGGTATGAGCGCAGAGGTATGAGTGCAGAGGTGTGAGTGCAGAGGCGTGAGTGCAGAGGTGTGAGCGCAGAGGTATGAATGCAGAGTTATGAGCGCAGAGGTGTGAGCCAACTCTGTGGGGCTTCAATAAACCCATCTTTCTTATAAGGCAAGGAATTTGCGGGATCTTTATTCTTATAGTGTGATCTATAGTTTAGTCCTCTGTTGCACAGTTGACTGTCTTAGAAACAGGACCTTCATTTCAACATAACACATAAATAAGGGTAAATTTATATACAATAAAAATGTTTTGTCATGACCAACAATCACACCACAATATTAACCACTTCAATACCGGGGGGCACTTATACACCTTCCTGCCCAGACCAATTTTGAGCTTACAGCGCTGTCACACTTTGATTGACAATTGCGCGGTCATGCTACACTGTACCCAAAGTAAATTTTTATCATTTTGTTCCCACAAATAGAGCTTTCTTTTGGTGGTATTTGATCGCCTCTGGGACTTTTATTTTCTGCTAAACAAATAAAAAAAGACTGAAAAGCTTGAAAAAAAAAAACAACATGTTTTTTTTGTTTCAGTTACAAAACTTTGTAAATAAGTAAGTTTTCTCCTTCACTGATGGGGCTGCAGTGACGGGCACTGATAAGGCGGCACTGATGGGCACCGATGAGGTGGCACTGATAGGCGGCACTGATATGCGACACAGATAGACACTGATAGGTGGCACAAATAGGCACTGATAGGTGGCACGGATTGTCATGGATAGGTGGCATGGATTAGCATGGATGGGTGGCATGGAAAGGCGGCACGGATGGGCATGGATAGACAGCATGGATGGACATGGATAGGCGACACGGATGGGCACTGATAGGCGGCATGGATGGGCACTGATAGGCGGCATGGTTGGGCACTGATAGGCGGCATTGTAGTGTAAAGTATTGTAGGGATGGATGCCAATCAGTGCCAAACAATAATGCATGCCAATCAGTGATACCCATTGTGGGCACTGACTGGCATCCCTGGTGGTCTAGGGGGGCATGCCTGGTGCTGGGCATCCCTGGTGGTGTCCCTTGTGGCTCTTACTATTTACAATGTGATCAGCCGTGATTGGACACGGCTGATCCTGTGGTAAGGAGTCTCCGTCGGAGACTCTTTACTGAGATCGTAGTTGCGGCGTGTCAGACTGACACACCGCAACAACGATCGCCGTGATGCGTGCCCCCGGGGGCGTACAGCGGCTTAATATCCTGATCACGTCATATGACTTCCGGTCAGGATATTAAAACCACTTTGCCACCGTCATTTTGCTTTATGGCGGGCGGCAAGTGGTTAAACATGAGGTTTCCTCCCGCACCTGGTGATAATGGCCAAGCAGCTCATTAGCTGCATCGGTTGTTATCATTAGATACCTGACCACCAGCTCTAAAAAATTATACACCTGCAGGCATCACTCCAGTATAACCACTACATGCAAATGACGTTCAGGTACATGATTTAGTGTGAAGTGGTTAATAATTGCTATAAGAGAAAATAGTACATACGTGTGCCATTCGAGAGATTAGTATTTTCTCCATTAGATGGCAGTGCAGTAAGGCACATATAAGTCACTCTCCAGCCCCAATACAGCAGCTTGAGAAAGAAGCATGCACTGAGTGTATCTCTATCGTGCATGCTCCAAAGAGCATTGCAAGCACGCCAATGACATCATAATAGTCAGTGTTGCATTTCAGCCTGTGTTCCAGCCCTCAGCCTTCCACCATCTTACTAGCATCCTGCTGACCAGGACAGCCCATGAGCAGCGGAGATGACTCCCATCACAGCTTTCATCCACTGGACTGTAATACAGTATGTGCCTATTTCCCATCTCCTCCATGTGAATTTTTCTCCTTTTTTATTTATAATAAATGCTTAACAGCCTACACTCAGAGGCACCTGTATCTTCTTCTCTTGTTGCATGTTAGGAGACCGCTTCTACTCCTTCCTAAGACTGGCCCTGATGTAATTAACTGTGTATCTTAAATCCTACACTCAGAGCCTAGAGCTCAAAGGACTATATGATGGACATTGCACATCTGCTTGCACCACTACTTACATGTTTTTCTTTTAACATATTTAGGAAGGATTATATTTATTGCAACCGTTTATATAGTGCCAATAATTTTGCTTTACATACTGTACATTCCTATCTGTCCCTGCCTTCAAGGAGCTTACATTCTAAAGCTGGCCATAGTTTAATTGAAATGAATGGAATTCATCAGGAACCAGACAAATTTCAATCCATCTATGGCCATTCCCACTTGACAGAAGTCAATCTAATGACTTCTATCTAACGAGAATGCTGGATATTTTTCAGTCAATTAGTGGCCTCAGCTATTGGCAAAA
This sequence comes from Lithobates pipiens, assembly GCF_037356315.1. Lineage (NCBI taxonomy): Eukaryota > Metazoa > Chordata > Amphibia > Anura > Ranidae > Lithobates > Lithobates pipiens. The sequence continues at coordinate 36,589,061 of NW_027507791.1, read as the reverse complement.
GAATCCCTGCTGTCAGAATAGAATAGTACAGTGGGGAGAATTACTCCACCCACCTGGCTTGTGTGGATGGGGGAAACCATTATTGCTTAATCCTGCTGACTGATCAGAATGAAAGACCAGTTCCTTAGAAGCATAGGTGTCATAAATTGGTATGACCAGACGGCTTCCCCGTGGATTCAGAGGGGGCAAGGTCACCCGTTTATGTCACCGGGTGGCCCCGCCCTCAGCTATATAAGAACTGTCACAGAGAAGAAGCACCAGTCGGCGGGAGCCTCCCATGGAGACAAAACGGTTGTGGCTTTTTTTTTCTGTCCATTGCGCGGCGTGATAGAAGATGAATGGACTTGGCTGGACATTTTTATTTTTATATTTCTTAAAGAGGAAGTAAACCCTGATGAGTTTACTTCCTCTTTCATTCCCTGCAAAGGCAAAGCATAATGGACTACTATGCATCACATAGTAGTCCATTATGTGTCACTTACCTGACACAGGAGCCAGCGATGTCACCGCTGTCCCCTGTAGTCCGGCGCATCCATCTTCTCGGTGGGTCTCGCTTCACCTGCCGCTGTCATTCAGCGAAGCCACGATGACGCCACGCACGGGAGCTGCCACGTGTGGCATATCGCTGTTGACGGGTGCCACGCTCAGTGCGCCTGCGCGCTGCTGTCTACGGCGCATGCGCCGTAGACAGCGGTGCCTGTCTTTCGGCAAATATCTCCTAAACCGTGTAGGTTTAGGAGATATTTCTTGGACCTACAGGTAAGCCTTAATCTAGGCTTACCTGTAGGTCAAAGTGTGTTGTAAGGGTTTACAACCACTTTAATAAAGGACTTGTCCGAAGCTGTCTCTTGTCTTTTTTACCACTTTTGACACTTTTTTGTGAAATGGTAGGGGTACAATGTACCCCATTACCAATTCACATGGGGGGAGGCTGGGATCTGGGGGTCCCCTTGTTAAAGGGGCTTCCAGATTCCGAAAAGCCCCCCCACCCAAAGACCCCCGCAACCACCGGGCAAGGGTTGTGGGGATGAGGCCCTTGTCCCCATCAACATGGGGACAAGGTGCTTTGGGGCCAGATCCCAAAGCACCCTCCTCATGTTGACGGTATGTGGCCTGGTACGGTTCAGGAGGGGGGCACTCTCTCGTCCCCTCTTTTTTTCTTCTAAAGAGATCCCAGAAAGCTAACACCTCTGCCATGGTCCCCATCTTAGCGGCAACTTGCGTGGCCAGGAATGCTGTTTTTTTGGATCAAGAGACTTTCTAGTCATCTGTCCCAAGGGAACAGAGGAGATAGTGAATTCCCTTTCAATCATAGGAAAGACTGTTGCCTATTTAGCGGATGCAGTGGTAGAATATATCAGGGCCTCTGCCAAGGTAGCTGTGCTAATTAGCTCAGCCAGAAAAGCTATTTGGGTGAAGGCATGGGAGGGTGACCTTACATCTAAAATGAAAGTTGTGTGGTCTACCCTTTAAGGCTGGGTTCACACTATTGTGAATTTGATGTGGGTTTCCCTGTATCCAATTTGCATGTCAGGAGATTGTGACCAGCTCTCAATGGAGCCAGTTCACACATCTCCGGAGCGGCTCTGGAGCAAATTACACAGGAGTCCTATGCATCTTCTGGTCTGTTTCAGGTTCAAATTCAGACAAAAATTTGGACTGAAATCAGACCTAAAAACTGTGAATAAGGATGTACCGGACCCCTACTGTGAGCCGCTCTGTGCGGCAGTGTGAACCCAGCCTTAAAAGTTTCCTTGCTCTTTGGGCCAGGACTGGATACCGTACTATCCAGGTCTTCTGAGAAAGAAAATAAATTCCTGGTTAAGTCAAAAAATAAACATTAATTTTTTTCATGAGTCACCAGGATAGAACCAGCAAAGAACCAAAAAGAACCCAATAAGAAGTGGATATGGTAGGGGGAAGCAGATATGTAATCTTCTGTTCTCCTTTCCTGGAACAAGCACCAAAACTACAAAGGATCAGGGTGGAAGGTCGGCTGTCTCAGTTCATCTTCCAATGGGAGGGAATATTAGGCAGTTCTTACATTTGTCAGCTTTTGAGAGAAGGCTACTGTCTAGAATTCTCATTCAGGCCCCCACTAATGATCACTTTAACTCATCCTCCCAGGGATGCTTTGAAAAAGAAGGCCCTCTTAGAAAGGATTCAGGAGTTGGCAGAACAGCAGGTAGTGGTACCTGTACCAAAAGATCAACAATTCCAGGAGGTTGTACTCCCATGTGTTTGCTGTCCACCAGGGGCGTTGCTAGGTCTACAAAAGATCTGGGGGTAGAGCCCATAGCAGCATAGTAAAGAAAGTTGTACGCTTGGGTGGGCATACACATGTATATACAGTAATATACGTGTGTGTGTGTATATATATCCCCAGAGAGCCTCCCACTTACATCAGGATCCCCAGAGAGTCTCCTCCTTACATCAGGGTTCCCAGAGAGCCCCCCTTAAATTAGGGTCCCAGAGAGCCTCCCCTGTAAAATTAGGGTCCCCAAAGAGCCCCCCACTTACATCAGGGTCCCCAGAGAACCTCCCCTCCCCTTGGAGACCCCTGCAGAGACTTGGGGCTATGGGCCCCAGATTCAGGGCTATAGCCCCAAAAGCCACCCCCTAGAGACGCCACTGCCATCCACATACCCTTGGGAAAGTACCACCTCATTATAAATCTCAGGAAGCTAAACAGTTTCCTAGAATACAAAAGGTTTTCCATGGAGAACATATACTTAATTTGCAAGAATCTTCTGAAAGAGACTTTTTTGACAATGCTGGATCTCAAGGATGCCTATCTACATGCTCCAAATCACCCAGAATATCAGGCCTTCTTGAAATTTGCAGTGTCTTCCATTGGCAGTTAAGGGCTCTCCACTTTGGGCTAATGGCCTGCCGAGGATCTTCACAAAAATCTTAGAGGTGGTGGCCTTCTTAGACCTTCAAGGAATAAAATGAATTCCCTACCTGGACTACCTGCAAATTTTTGGTCCTTCGGCTGCTCAGGTAAAAATAGACACCGAGAGCATAGTTACTGTCCTGCAGGCGCTGGGCTGGATAGTGAGCCTGGAAAAGTCATCCCTGGAATCAACTCAGGTCAAAACCTATTTAGGTTACCAGGTGGACACAAGGTTACAAAAGCTCTTTCTGTCAAAAGGATAAGGTAGTCTCTTCTGTCCGGGAATGTTGGCAGAAGCCTCATATTTCTACAGGAGGGAGATTCTATGGGTTCTGGGTCTCATGTCAGCCAGTATCTGAATCATCAAGGAGGAAACCGTTCCAAAGACCCTCCTGGACCTTGCCAAGGACATCCTGGGCTGGGCCGAAGGAAAGGTCATCTCAATAGTGGCAGAGTACATAAAAGATGAGAAACCAGGAAGTGGACTTCCTCAGTCACCAACCAGACAAGGATAGTGGGAATTGAGCCAGAGAATATTTCAGGAATTAGTGCACTGCTTTAGTTATCCAGAGGCAAAACCAGGAAAGTAAGAAGGTTATTTTCCCTCTCATAAGAAAGGGAGGGTGTCATGGTTATGCAATAGAGTTCGTCTGCTTACCTGTCTCCATGTGTTCATCTCTAGAGACCAGCCGACCCTCACCTGACTGCTTTTGTAATCCATCCTCTGGCATGGCTCCACCCTAGCTCCCATCAGAGAATTCTATATTAACCCATGCACTGCTAGCCTATCCTGCTGATCAACCTTTGTGTGTTAGCTTCCTGTTACCTGCCGTGTGCTCTTCTGTTGTTCCGTTACCGACTTTGGCGTGTCCTTGACTATCCCTGTTTGCCTGTGATCCTGACCTTTTGGCGTGTCCCTGACTATTCCTGTCTGCTTGTGGCCCCGACCTTGGCTTTGTCCCTCACCATCCCTATCCTCCTGTTGCCTACTGTGGGTGTGAGCTGGGGGACCCTGGGGGTCGCGACCTGGAGCCAGTTGCAGCCAAGTCCATCCTCACCACTAGAGGCTCTGGTGAACACCTGCTGGCTCTTAGACTTCACGCTCCAGGGAATCTTATGCTCTAACCCCGGTGGGATCCATCTTGGTGTTCTGGCGGCCCTGCCTTCCTATAACCTTGACCCCCATCTGCAGCAGTCAGCCGTAGGGTCCACAACCTTGCGGTGCACTCCTGATCCCTACGGTGTGCATCTGTCACCTGGCCTCAAGGTGACCTGACAGTTTGATCAGCCATGGACCCGGCTGACGTGCCGCTTCCTGCAGTCGATCTTTTGCAGGGCATAGTTCAGAGACTTGAGACCCAGGAATCTAATCAGACTCAGGTGATGCGATTCCTTCAATATCTGGCTTCCCGCTTCGAGCAGCTACAGGCTTCCTTGGGAACCCCGAACCTGCAGCCTCAAGTACAGTCTGCGACTGCACCTATCGCACCAGTCGCATCCACGCATTCATTATTACTGCCAGCTCCGTCCCGTTTCTCTGGGGACTCCAAGGCCTGCAGGGGCTTCCTCAGCCAATGCACCATTCATTTTGAGCTCCAGCCTCAAAACTTTCTGTCTGATCGGGCAAAGGTAGCCTATATCATTTCCCTCCTCTCCGGTGAAGCTTTAGCCTGGGCTGCTGGCCTGTGGGAGAAAAATGATCCAGTGGTTTCCAGCCTGTCCAACTTCTTGAAGCTCTTTCATAATATCTTCGAGGAGCCAGCTCGGGTTTCTTCTGCGGCTAGTGCCCTTTTACGCCTTCGCCAAGAATCTTGTTCAGTGGGACAATATGCACTTCAGTTCCGTATCCTCACAGCTGAATTGAGCTGGAACAATGAGGCCCTGGTCGCAACCTTTTTACATGGCCTCTCTGACCGAGTGAAGGACGAATTAGCAGGAAGAGCTATCCCCGCAGGTCTGGACGATGTAATTTCCTTATGCAATCAGATTGACATTCGTTTCCAGGAGAGGTCCTTGGAAAAAGGATGCCAGCACCCCCTGGGTCCTAGTCAGCCTGAACTTTTTTCCCGTCGCCCTGTGGAGCATCCTCAGTCTGCTGAGGAACCCATGCAGCTGGGCCGGACCAGACTAACCCCCGAAGAACGTGCTAGACGCAGAACTCTGGGCTTGTGTCTTTATTGTGGGGGCAAGGGTCATTTTCGTGACTCCTGCTCACTTCATCCGGGAAACGCTCAGGTCTAATACATTTGGAAGGTGGAGTATTGGACCCAGAAACATCACCTCCTCGTCTTCTTTTTCCAGTGTTCCTCCATGTAGGCACTTCTCCCCAATCAGTCCTAGCATATCTGGACTCCGGGGCTGCCGGCAATTTTATGGACTGGAGAACTGCTTCTTCCATGAAGCTTACCCTTTCTCCCCTCGCTACTCCACTGGTAGTCTCGGCAATTGATGGCACTGTGCTCCCAGGGGGCCCTATCTGTTTCCAGACGCTACCTATTAGGATGTCGGTAGGGATACTCCACCAGGAGTGGATCTCCTTCCTCATCCTACCCAAGGCCTCTACCCCCATTGTATTGGGCCTTCCTTGGCTACAGCTCCACTCGCCACATGTGGACTGGGTCTCTGGGCAGATCCTGGCTTGGGGTCCTTCGTGTTTCTCATCCTGTCTTCTCAAGTTGACCCCCAAGGGGAAACTTCCCATTGCTACCAAATCTGTATCGTCTGATCTTCTCACGGCATACAGCGATTTCCGTGATGCGTTCTGTAAGAAGTCTGCTAAGGTGCTTCCTCCCCACAGATCTTTTGACTGTGCTATTGACCTTGTCCCTGGAGCAACCCTGCCCAGGGGTTGTACCTATCCTCTGTCCATTCCAGAGACCCAGGCAATGTCTGAGTATGTTGCCGAGAATCTGGAGAGAGGTTTCACCCGGAAATCCTCATCACCTGCAGGAGCAGGGTTCTTTTTCCGTGCCAAAAAGGATGGTACCCTCAGACCCTGCATCGACTATAGAGGTTTAAACGCAGTGACTATCAAAAACCGATACCCCCTTACCTCTAATATCTGAGCTATTCAACAGGTTGAAGGGGGCTTCCATTTTCACCAAGTTGGATCTCAGAGGTGCATACAATCTCATTCGAATATGGGAAGGTGACGAATGGAAGACCGCGTTTAACACTAGGGACGGGCATTACGAATACCTGGTTATGCCTTTTGGTTTGTGTAATGCTCCAGCTGTGTTCCAGAACTTTGTCAATTAAATATTCAGGGATCTACTGTACCAGTTTGTTGTCATCTATCTGGATGATATTTGTCATCCTTTCTGAAAATCTGCCTGCTCACAGAAACCATGTACGCACCGTACTTCAGCGCCTTAGAGAGAACAATCTCTATGCCAAGATGGAGAAATGTTCCTTTGAATGTTCCGAGGTCCTGTTTCTGGGATGTTTTGTTTCTAGTGCGGGTCTTCGCATGGATCCTGGAAAGGTCTCAGCCATTACCAACTGGCCCCTTCCCGCTAGCCTCAAGGCCACACAGCGCTTTCTTGGCTTCACAAATTATTATAGGCAGTTCATAAGGAATTACTCTTCCATTGCCGCGCCTATTAACCCTTTGACCAAGAAGGGTGCGAATGCCAAAGACTGGCCTCCCGAGGCTGTCTCTGCGTTTCACGATCTGAAAACAGGCCTTTGTCTTTGGACCTCTCTTGAGGAGACCAAATCCTGGGGACCCATTTTTTATTGGAGTAGACGCGTCTTCGATGGGGGTGGGAGCTGTGCTTCTTCAGTTCTTTGAGAAGAAACGTCAACCATGTGCGTTCTTCTCCAAAAAAAATTCTCAGGCAGAGAGAAATTATGCCATTGGTGATCGGGAACTTCTCGCAATTAAATTGGCGTTGGAGGAGTGGCGTCATCTCTTGGAATGTTCCCCTCACTCCATAACGATCTTTACTGATCATAAGAATCTACAGTACCTACAGAATGCTAAATGTTTGAACCCCAGACAGGCCAGGTGGAGTCTCTTCTTTTCCCATTTTAAATTCACGATTACGTACAAACCTGGTTCCTGCAACGGTCGAGCTGATGCGCTCTCTAGGTCATTTGACACTTTGGACGAGGAGTCCAACCCTGATCCTGAGCCGATCATTCCTACCTCATGCATTGTTGCCCATTCTACCACCCTGGAATCAAAAATTCCTCCTGGCAAGACCTTTGTTCCCACGGAGCTAAGAACTAAGATCCTTCGTTGGAGACATGATTCCAAGGTGGCAGGTCATGCTGGGTTCCTCCGATCCTTCCTGCTCATCAGTCGTCACTACTGGTGGCCTAATCTCCGCTCTTATGTTAAAGACTACGTTAAGGCTTGTCACGTTTGTGCTCAGTCTAAATCTTCCACTCAAGCCCCTGCTGGTCTTCTCATGCCCTTGCCCATTCCTAAGGAGCCCTGGTCTCATATCGCCATGGATTTTATCACTGACCTTCCACTGTCGGAGAATAATACGGCCATTTGGGTAGTAATCGATCGGTTCTCAAAGATGGCTCATTTTGTTCCTCTTCCTGGTCTCCCTTCTGCCCCTGCCTTGGTTCCCATTTTTGTACGAGAGATTTTCCGCCTTCATGGTGTTCCTTCTCATGTCGTTTCGGACATGGGTGTGCAGTTTACTTCTCGTTTTTGGAGAGCCTTTTGCAAATCCCTCGACATTACCTTGGATTTTACCTCTTCTTATCATCCCCAATCCAATGGCCAGACAGAGAGTTAATCAGGAGTTGGAGGTCTTTCTCCGTACCTTGGGCTCTGCCCATCATGATGATTGGGCATCACTATTACTGTGGGGTGAGTTCTCCCACAATAATCATGTCAATGTCAGTTCTCAGAAAACACCCTTTGTCACTGTTTATGGAAGACATCCTCTACTCCCTCTTCCTATGACTTGTTCTTCTGACATTCCAGCTTTGGCTACTTTTAAGGAATCATTCAATTCCATGTGGGCCGACGTTCATGATTCCCTCCAGAAAGCTGCCAACAAATTCAAGAGTTTTGCTGACCGTCGCAGGCGTAAGCCACCTTCTTTTCAGCCAGGAGACAAAGTCTGGCTCTCCACCAGGAACATCAAACTCTGGGTTCCTTCTCTCAAATTTGCCCCAAGATTCATTGGTCCGTACACCATAATTTCTAAACTGAATCCGGTTTGTTTCAAGCTCCAGATTCCCAAAAGCCTCAAAATCTCTAACTCCTTCCATGTTGCCCTTCTGAAGCCTTTAGTCCTCAATAAGTTCTCTCGTCCTCTCTCTACCGTAACACCAGTCTCTGAGGATGATCAGGAGTACGAGGTTAGCCAAATTTTGGATTCCCGACTCTGTAGAGGCATTCTCCAGTACCTCGTGGACTGGAAAGGTTTTGGTCCTGAGGAGAGGTTGTGGATTTCGGCTTCCGAGGTCTTTGCACCTCGTCTATTGAGGAAGTTTCATTTGAAGTTCCCCTCTAAACCTGGTCCCAGGCGGGGAAGGGGGAGGCCTCGTAAGAGGGGGGGTACTGTCAAGGTTATGCAATAGAGTTTGTCTGCTTACCCGTCTCCATGTGTTCATCTCTAGAGACCAGCCGACCCTCACCTGACTGCTTTTGTAATCCATCCTCTGGCATGGCTCCACCCTAGCTCCTATCAGAGAACTCTATATTAACCTGTGCACTGCAGGCCAACCCTGCTGATCAACCTTTGTGTGTTAGCTTCCTGCTACCTGCCGTGTGCTCTTCTGTTGTTCCGTTACAGACTTTGGCGTGTCCTTGACTATCCCTGTTTGCCTGTGATCCTGACCTTTTGGTGTGTCCCTGACTATTCCTGTCTGCTTGTGGCCCCGACCTTGGCTTTGTCCCTCACCATCCCTATCCTCCTGTTGCCTACTGTGGGTGTGAGCTGGGGGACCCTGGGGGTCGCGACCTGGAGCCAGTTGCAGCCAAGTCCATCCTCACCACTAGAGGCTCTGGTGAACACCTGCTGGCTCTTAGACTCCGCGCCCCAGGGAATCTTATGCTCTAACCCCAGTGGGATCCATCTTGGTGTTCTGGCAGCCCTGCCCTCCTATCACCTTGACCCCCGTCCGCAGCAGTCAGCCATAGGGTCCACAACCTTGCGGTGCACTGCTGATCCCTATGGTGTGCATCTGTCACCTGGCCTCAAGGTGACCTGACAGAGGGCCTGGGTGCCTTAGCTCAGGTTTTGCAGGTCAAGCTGGTGTATGCCTTTCCTCTCATGGGTCCTACAAATGCTCTGTCAGTCACCTGGCCACCTTATCCTGATTGTGCCATGGTGGCCAAGGAGGGCGTGGTTCGTGACTTTGAAGGCCCTGTCAGTTTCGCCTCCTTGGAGACTCCTGATTTGACCAGATATTCTGTCCCAGGGTCTGGTGTTACACTTCAGGCAAGAATTCTTTCAATTGATGGCTTGGCTACTGAGCGCCAGATCCTCAGACTAAAGGGCTCAGATAGAGTAATAGACACCCTCCATTGATAAAATTGTTTGCCAAAACCTGCCTGATAAAGCCAAAATACTTTTGGGAGAATGTGCTGAGAACAGAGGAAACTAAATTACAGCTTTTTGGTAAACCCCGTAATTTTACTGTTTTCAGAAAAAGAAATGGGGCCTTTAAAGAAAAGAATGCGTCCCTATAGTTAAACATGGCAGAGGTTCACTGATGTTTTGGGGTTGCTTTGCTGCTTCGGGCACTGGATGTCTTGACCATGTGCATGGATTTATGAAATCTGAAGACTACCAAAGAATTCTGGGGTGCAATGTAGGGTCCAGTGTCATAAATATGGGTCTCTGTCAGAGGTCATGGGAGTTTCAGCAGGACTATGACCCAAAAACAAAGTGTTGAACTGGCCAGCAGTGAGTCCAGATCGATCCCATTGAGCACCTGTGGAGAGATCTCAAAACAGCAGTTGGGAAGAGGAACCCTTCCAATCAGAGACCTGGAGCAGTTGGTGAAAGAAGAGTGGAGGGAGATGGAGATGGAAAAATAACTTAAATCAAAGGGGTATGCTACCAAATACTAAATTGAGGGTGCCAATAATTTTGTCCAGTTAATTATTGTAGTTTTGCGTGGAATGTGTCAGATTTGGCTTTTTATGTCATACCAATACAAAAAAAAGAAATAAACATGAGAATGCCTAAACATTTGTAATTGCAACAATTTTCTGGGTGAAGTGTTCCATTATCTGACAGAAATGCAGGGGTGTCAAAGTTTTTGGCAAATGAGATATAGATAGATATATATATATATATATATTTTTTTTTTTTTTTTTACATTTTACAGCTTTTTCATGCCTCTTGTAAAAAACATCTTGTTTACAAAGCTCAAAATTTCAAGCTAAAATTCACACACAAACAAGTAAATAAGTCGCAGCAGTGACTCCTACCCCTGCCTCTCCAAGGCTGTCTTGTATAGTATATTTTGTTCTGGGTTTATATACTGGTTTTTTTTTTTTTTTACATACATTGTATGACCAGAAGGGGAAAAAAAAAATTCAGGGAACACAGTTTTAGAGAACATTTGAGACATTTTTCATCGTATTACCTTTCAGCTCCCGAGTCAGCGAGTGTCCATGTTCATCCAGAAGTATCTCATCCACCAGATGATCACCTATAGAGAAATAGAGAGGTAAAAGCTTTGACTTGATCAAATTCATTTGATGCAGACTCACAAAATTATGTATAGGGACCCCCCCCCCCCCCAGTGGAAAAGAAAACCCTCAGCACTGGGGTGGCCTGACATTACACCAGGGTGGATCAATGGCCACGGAGGACTGAAAATAATGTTGTGTGCCAGTAACACTTTATTTTTTCAGATGTTTATTTTCTCCAGGATCACAGAGAGGGTTAGGGCATCAGATGCCTCCAGCAATATATTTAAAAAAAACTTAGTCAACTATGGAATCCTCATTCTACTCACCTAATATCTTAATAGACACTCTCCTGCTAACACCTGCGGGCTTTCCCCCAAACACAAAGACCACTTTCCCACCAATCACATCATCCCTGATGGTTTGGAAGAAATTAAACTTTGACATGTCTTTACAGCACCCATACCATACCCTACCAATTCCTCTCATAACTCTAATGACACATTAGAAAAACCTCAAGCTACAACAATGGTTAGCACTTGAGATTGATAACTTAACGGACCTCTATACTAAAGTACTCTCTAGAAACCTTCCGAGATCTCTAAGCTGAATTTCACCTTCCAGACTCGGAAGCATATACCTACATGAGGATTTCTCATTTTCTTAAACATTCTAAATTTCCCCTTGAGATTACAATACCTGAACCTCTACACCAATTCTATACTTACACAGTATACCCCAAACATGGTATCTCCATACTATATGCAACCCTAAATGACAATCGACCCTATTCCCTAACCACTACACTCTCAAAGTGGAGTGAAGAACTAAATATCAATGTCACCCAGGATATGTGGGCACAAGCATTTCAACTGACCTATGCAGCCTCCCACTGCTCCAATCACCAGGAATATTATCAAAAAATATGCATAGGTGGTACCCAACACCCTACCTTCTATCAAACATCTTCCAGGGGCACCCAGCTAACTGTTGGAGATCTTGTGGAAGTGTTGGACTATAGCACACATTTTGTGGTTTTGCAGATTTAGAACCTCCTTCTGGAGACCAATATTTTCCTCAATTTCTACTCTATCACATACCCCCTCTACCCTCAACCCTTCACTAGCTCTACTCCACATGGAGAAATTTCCTCCCAGGTCAAGGGCTGTAATCCTACACTTGCTACTTGCAGCAAAACTGAATATTACTAAGCTCTGGAAAAAAGCAGAACCATTTCCAGTACAATTACAGACCTAAACCTCCAATGTGAAATGGAGAAAATAGTGACTAGAAAAAAAATTATGTATGAGAAAATGTAATTATAAACTGGAGGTCTTGGTTATTTCCCCCTCAATGCACTGTGACTATTTGAACTGTAGATCTAACTTGTTTTCTCTGACTCCCCATGTAAAACCTTTAAATACTATGCTGGTGCTTCCTATCACCTATCTTGTCTCTTTCCATACCCCTCCCCTCTAATCCCCCCTTCTTTCCCATTAACCTACCCTCCTCCCCACCGACTGGAACCAAAATTGTTAACACCTAAAGCTTGTTTATGCTTATGCTGTTTTTTTCCCAAGACCAGTTTTTTGCCACTGGACCTGAACAATTTTAAACCTTGCATAGTTTTGATCCAGTCGGAACATCCGACCTGTTGTAAGAAATGTACACCATGTTAATTTTCATGAAATCTTTATTAAAGAAATATTGAATAGAAGCATCACATCATCGGCATTAGTCAACTCAATAGCAGTATCGTCATACACCTTAGTAAGTTTTACATCATCACATTACATTTTAACACTTGCCTCCCCACTGAAGAGTGAGTGCAGTGTGGAAAGTCCTTTTCTGCACCAACAGTGGATGGCCCAGCTGGGATCACTTCAAATGTGAGCAATCCCACAGTCAGTCTTTCCTATGACTTTAACAGCAACAGTCTTACCCATCAGTGTAGCAGGTCTTGCCATGTTCACTTTAGTACATCGACTTTCTTCTGCTGCACTTCCACTGGCCCACTCCCTCTGGGGGCCATAGGATGAAACTAAAGAAGGCATCTCCAGCTGTTTAGCACCCCCTGCAGGCACAACAGGAATTTCCTCCCTGTTTCCAGGGGTGACTGCAAACATTTTAAAACAGGAATGCCATGCCCCAGTTGACCACATTCCAGGAATGGTACTTGGCACTTGGTACTTTACTTTCTCCTGTTGCTAAGGGAGATGGCACTCTCCCAACATGCAGAAACTCACTGGCATCTTTATGGGGATGGTGGGCCACCTCTTCCCTGTAGCTCCTCCTTCCTGTTGACACATTTTCTCCTGTTGCTAATGGAAGTGGTGCTCTCCCAGCTGCACTTTACTGACACTCCCAAACACACACTTCTCTCTCCATGAAGTGGTGTTGCTTTAAACTTGCCACAATCCCCTTTGTCTTGCGGTCCACAGACCTGACATCACAGGCATTGCTATGGGCAACCGCACTCCTCTCAAACTTCTGGTAAGCCTGTTACTCACTCCTGGCGCTCACAGCAGGCTTCCCAAACACAGATGCAGACCTTTTCTTTGCTAGGTAACTTTACACTGGAGCCTGGGACAAAGGGCAACTGGAGACTGCATGCCCCCACTCACTGCACCAAACAGTGCTTTTCCCTGAGTCTCTTGTCCAGGCTTCCAACACTGCATCCTCTTTCAAGCTTAAGACTCTGCACATTAATCACTGGTCTTGTGTTGCTAGAGGCAATGGCAGCCACAGTCTTCCTCCTTGGAAAGCTCTGTTCAGGCATGTATGAGGCTCGTTCAAGTGGTAACAACCCCTCTAGCCACAGAGCTATGTCTTTCATCTCAGCCATCCTTGCTTCTTTTTTCATTTTGACTGCCCCATCTTCACAGTTACTCCACAACACTTTTGCACAGTTCAGCAACAAAATGGAGCACCGTCTCTTTTAGTTACCGTATTTATCGATGTATAACACGCACTTTTTCCCCCTTAAAATCAGGGGAAAATCGCGGGTGTGTGTTATACGCCGATCCGCCGCAATTCCCTTGCGATTTTTGGGCTCCGGGCGGCTTTAAGCCGCCTTCGGCCCTTCTCGCGGCTTTCGGCCGCCTTCGGCCCTTCTCTGCGGTTTTCGAGAGCGGCCGAAAGCCTCTGAGTACAGCCGAGGCGGGCGAAAGGCTCAGAGTACTGCCAAGGCAGCCGAAAACCACAGAGAAGCGGCGAGAGCGGCCGAAAGCCTCCAAGTACGGCCGAAAGCCACCGAGTACGGTGCTATTTTTAAAAACAAAAGCTGAGGGGACAAGGCTGCAATGACAGACAAACTGCATGACGGAAAGGCTGCAATGACAAGGCTGCAATGACGGACAGGCTGCAGGCTGCAATGATTGACAGGCTGCAGGCTGCAATGACAAGGCTGCAATGACAAGGCTGCAATGATGGACAGGCTGCATGACAAGGCTGCAATGACGGACATGCTGCATGACAAGGCTGCAAATGACACTGACAAGGCTTCAGATGGACACTGATAAGGCTGCATTGATGGGCATTTAAATGTAAGTTTTTTTTCCTTAAAATTCCCTCCTAAACTTGGGGTGCGTGTTATACGCCGGTGCGTGTTATACGCATATATGGTGTTGGGGTGATATAAGTGCTAAAACCACCCATTCACCTGACAAATCACTCGCCTCTGAAATCCCTGTCAACACCGAGACTACATTCAATATCCAGCCCCCCCGGTCCTTGGCAAAATTGTCCCGGAATGACAGTTTGGAAATGTGGTCACCCTACTCCCAGTGCACACATGCACGCTCTGACTTCTCCCTTGCAAGCCTGGACTCCTCAGGAGGGTGGAGCCCAGAACCATGGCCAGGTGTCTACAAATAGCCCAGCACCCACCTGACCAGTCAGTGTGCCGGTGATTCTCAAAATTAGGACCCAGGACTGGCGATTTTTTCCCACCCAGGTCTCTAAGAAATCCCTGGGCTCCAGGTCCCAAAGTAGACTTTTCTAAGAAATTAGAAAATTGAAATGCCAGTTTCCTCCCAAATACACAAATCCCCTGGAGTCCCTCAGCCTGCTGGGTTGAGAATCCTGTAGAACTACTCGGGTGGGGTACCACACTGCCACATAACACACTGCATTGTTACTGATTGAAGGTTGTTAAATGGCCAGTGCTCTGCAGTTCAGTTGGCACAGAAACTCATATCGCAATGCTAAGAATGTTGGACTTGTATGCTGCAAGCAGGATTTCTTTATTCAGTTAATCTGGAATAGAACTACAGATCCCAAGTGAGTGAGCAAAGGGGCTGGAAGATAAAAAGGAAAGTCCAGGGACCTCTGGAGAGGAAAGAAGAATAAGAGAGCGGCAGGACATGTGTGAGATTTGAGAAGGGGATTTCCAGATCGCTGTTCATACTAAGAGGCAGGATAGTCAATTCTACAGGCAGGTAGATGCGATCATTGCCATTGGGACCACTACATCCATGGGAGGACAGAGAGAAAGGTGGCCTCCCAGCAGCAAGGCCATTGTTTAACACCGCTACATTGAAGGATTGGGTGAGAGGGTTCCTAACCCATACCACACCACAGGGCCACTGATTACCTTACTATTTTACTATAATTACTATTAAAAACATAAAAAAACTAAAATTCCATAAATATATCCCATAGTTTGTAGATGGTATAACTTTTGCACAAACCAATCACTATAGGCCGATTGGGATTTTTTTCATAAAAAAGAATACATATTGGCCATAATTGATGAAATTTGATTTTTTTTTTATTGGGTAAGTTTTTATTGTCATTCTTTTTTGTTTCTAGCTCTCAAAAAATAGAAACCATAGAGGCAATCAAATACCACCAAAAGAAATCTCTATTTCTGGAAAAAAGGACATCAATTTATTTGGGTACAGCGTTGCACGAACGCACAATTGTCAGTTAAAGTAACACAGTACCATATTATAAAGAATGTCCTGGTCATGAAGGGGGTAAATCTTCCAGGGCTGAAGTGGTTAAAGAACCTTTTCACCCAAGCTTTACAATTACAGTATCTCACAAAAGTGAGTACACCCCTCACAAATCTTTTCATGTGACAACACTGAAGAAATGACACTTGTCTACAATGTAAAGTAGTGAGTGTACAGCTTGTATAACAGTGTAAATTTGATGTCCCCTCAAAATAACTCAACACACAGCCATTAATGTCTAAACCACTGGCAACAAAAGTGAGTACACCCCTAAGTGAAAAATGTCCAAATTGGGCCCAAAGTGTCAATATTTTGTGTGGCCGCCATTATTTTCCAGCACTGCCTTAACCCTCTTGGGCATGGAGGTCACCAGATCTTCACAGGTCACCACTGGAGTCCTCTTCCCCTCCTCCATGATGACATCACAGAGCTGGTGGATGTTGGAGACCTTGCGCTTCTCCGCCTTCCGTTTGAGGATGTCCCACGGATGCCCAATAGGGTTTAGGTCTGGAGACATGCTTGGCCAGTCCATCACCTTCACCCTCAGCTTCTTTAGCAAGGCAGTGGTTGTCTTGGAGGTGTCTTTGGGGTGGTTATGTTAGAATACTGCCCTGCGGCCCAGTCTCCAAAGGGAGGGGATCATGCTCTGCTTCAGTATGTCACAGTAAATATTGGCATTCATAGTTCCCTCAATGAACTGTAGCCCCCCAGTGACCATGACACTCCCACCACCATGCTTGACTGTATGCAAGACACACTTATCTTTGTACTCCTCACCTGGTTGCCGTGACACGCACTTGAAACCATCTGAACCAAATAAGTTTATCTTGGTCTCATCAGACCACAGGACATGGTTCCAGTAATCCATGTCCTTATTCTGCTTGTCTTCAGTAAACTGTTTGGGGTCTTTCTTGTGCATCATCTTTAGAAGAGGCTTCCTTCTGGGATGACAGCCATGCAGACCAATTTGATATCATGTGCGGCGTATGGTCTGAGCACTGACAGGCTGACCCCCCCACCCCTACAACCTCTGCAGCAATGCTGGCAGCACTCATACATCTATTTCCTAAAGACAACCTCTGGATATGACACTGAGCATGTACACTCAACTTCTTTGGTCGACCATGGCGAGGCCTGTTCTGAGTGGAACCTGTCCTGTTATACCGCTGTATGGTCCTGGCCATCGTGCTGCAGCTCAGTTTCAGGGTCTTGGCAATCTTCTTATAGCCTAGGCCATCTTTATGTAGAGCAACAATTCTTTTTTTCAGATCCTCAGATCCTCTTTGCCATGAGGTGACATGTTGAACTTCCAGTGACCGGTATGAGAGAGTAAGAGCGATACACCAATTTAACACACCTGCTCCCCATTCACACCTGTATGGAAGAGCCCTGGGGCCATCAAAAAATAAATAAATTCATAATTCTGAGTTTGAAAGTCAGAATTCTGAGATTAAAAGTCAGAATTCTAAAATTCAAAGTCAGAATTATAAGCACTTCCTGTACTATTAACCAAGCCTCCTTCTCAGTTCAACATTTCTATGGCAACCCTGCTTCCCTGCTCATAACTGACTTGTTTATTTCATAGTATTTACTTGTGCTAATTACCTAGTGTTTGCCTGTATGAGTCCTATCAGCGTCAGCTGATAAGACTGCAGAACTGCTGTCCCATTCCCTGGTTTACACTGTATGTGAGGTCACATGGTATATAGGAATAAGCTATGAGTGATTAGCAGTCTGCTGGGAGTTCAGTGCTGTGCCTTAGGAAGTCCTGATAATAGATAGATAAGACATAGAGAGTGTTCCGTAAATCAGGGGAGATCTGGGCATGCTCAGTGACATTATTCTAAAGAACAAAAAGGATTACAACAATACTAAGCAAGTAAGGATATATCGACAAGCAGTGTTCATTGGGGTTTTTTATGCTGATTCACATGGGACAAAGTTGTAGGGGAGGGTTTACAACCACTTTAACAAAGACACACTGATATATTGAGCACACAATGTTGTAGTATATGCTGGCTACTATAAATTAGAGAGTAGAGATTTAGAAGAAAAAACGGTGTGTATATTAGGGTGATCAGATGGGAGCATTAGGGTGTCATCTTCAGTATCCCCGGGGACAGTTCACAATTTCAGGAGACTGGTCATAACAGATCGATCATAGCAATTACTTGTCTGGACTGGTACAGTGGTTTCACTGAGGCCGCGTACACACGTGGCGGACTGTCTGGCCAACTAAATCCGTCAAACAATCCGACAGACAGTCCGTCATACTTTCGAATGAACGGACTTGCCCACACACGGCACTTTTTGAGCGGACTAATACGGTGGACTAAGTCCGCCATACAATCCGCCCTACTTTTGAAATGAACGGACTCGCCCACACACGCGGAGGAAAGTCCGCTCATTTCGAGCGTCTCCAGGTAGGCGGGGCCCGCGAAGGAGACGTCGCTGACCCCGTCGCCTGGAATGGACTTAAAGGGGAACCCCAACACCGAAAAAAATCGGCGTGGGGGTCCCCCCAAGTCCACAACAGACCCTTGTCCGAGCACGCTACCCGGCCGGCCAGGAAAGGGGGGCGAGCGAGCGCCCCCCCCTCCTGAGCCGTACCATGCCGCGTGCCCTCAACATGGGGGGTGCCTTGGGGAAGGGGGGCCGCGCGGCCCCCCCACCCCAAAGCACCTTGTCCCCATGTTGATGAGGACAAGGGCCTCTTCCCGACAACCCTGGCCATTGGTTGTTGGGGTCTGCGGGCGGGGGGCTTATCGGAATCCGGGAGCCCCCTTTAGTAAGGGGGCCCCGGATACCGGCCCCCCACCCTATGTGAATGAGTATGGGGTACAATGTAACCCTACCCATTCACCTGTGAAAAAAAGGACAAAAAAAACACAACACAGGGTTAAAATATTTTATTGCACAGCTCCGGGGGTCTTCCGTCTTCGGGGGTCTTCTCGCCGGACTCCTCCGCTATCTTCTTGTAGCTCTTTTGCTAGCGGAGGAGTCCGGCTTTCTTCCCCCCCACCGGCCTCTTCTCCCGACTTCGGGGGTCTTGTCCCCCTCTTCGGTTCTTCTGCCGGGCCACCGCGCCTTCTTATAGCTCTTTTACAGGCGGTGGCCCAGTCTTCTGTCGCCGCCGTCGGTTCTTCTTCTTCTTCTCCAGGAGATATTGCCTCGATGATCTCTCCGGCCGGAATGCCAGAGCCGCGCTGCGTGGCCACTTATATAGTGACAATGGGGCAGTGTCACATGGCTTTATGTCACATGGGTTGGTGTCACATGGTGACCCCGCCCCCTTACGATGTCATAGTCCCCATGTGACATCAACTCATGTGACCAGCCCATGTGACATATACCATGTGACACTGCCCCATTGTCACTATATAAGTGGCCGCACAGCGCGGCTCTGGCATTCCGGCCGGAGAGATCGTCGAGGCAACATCTCCTGGAGAAGAAGAAGAAGAAGAAGAACGGAAGGCGACGGCGGCGACAGAAGACCGGGCCACCGCCTGTAAAAGAGCTATAAGAAGGCGCGGTGGCCCGGCAGAAGAACCGAAGAGGGGGACAAGACCCCCGAAGTCGGGAGAAGAGGCTGGCGGCGGGGAAGAAAGCCGGACTCCTCCGCTAGCAAAAGAGCTACAAGAAGATAGCGGAGGAGTCCGGCGAGAAGACCCCCGAAGACGTAAGACCCCCGGAGCTGTGCAATAAAATATTTTAACCCTGTGTTGTGTTTTTTTTTGTCCTTTTTTTCACAGGTGAATGGGTAGGGGTACATTGTACCCCATACTCATTCACATAGGGTGGGGGGCCGGTATCCGGGGCCCCCTTATTAAAGGGGGCTCCCGGATTCCGATAAGCCCCCACCCACAGACCCCGACAACCAACGGCCAGGGTTGTCGGGAAGAGGCCCTTGTCCTCATCAACATGGGGACAAGGTGCTTTGGGGTGGGGGGGCCGCGCGGCCCCCCCTTCCCCAAGGCACCCCCCATGTTGAGGGCACGCGGCCTGGTACGGCTCAGGAGGGGGACGCTCGCTCGCCCCCCTTTCCTGGCTGGCTGGGTAGCGTGCTCGGACAAGGGCCTGTTGTGGACTTGGGGGGACCCCCACGCCGATTTTTTGCGGCGTTGGGGTTCCCTTTTAAGTCCATACCAGGCGGCGGGGCCAGCAACGTCTCCTTCGCGGGCCCCGCCTACCTGGATACCCGCTCGAAATGAGCGGACTTTTCTCCGGGCGGGAAAAGTCCGCTCATTTCAAAACTACGGTGGACTGGCACACACACGGGCGGATTGTCTGCCGAAATGTGAGTCCAGCGGACAGTCTTTCCAACATTCCGAAAGACTTAGTCCGCCAGACTGTCCGCTGAAAAAGTCCGCTGAAGCCCACACACGAGCGGACTGTCCGCTGAAATGTGCTTCAGTGGACTAAGTTGGACAGATAGTCCGCCAGTGTGTACACGGCCTGAGAATTAATCTCATATGAAACATAAAAAGCACTAAATTAGAGTCTTTAACTAATAGCATAGAGGTTAGAGTGACAGGCTTATATTGTTGAAGCTGTGGGTTCTTTTTATATATATATATATATATATATATATATATATATATATATATATATATATATATATATATATATATATATATATATATTGATTTTATATTAAACTTATTTTAAAGTATGAGTTAGTGAGGGCTTGAATTATATTTTACTGATATATCCAAATTTATTTCAAGGTATATTAACAAAGACATATTGATAAAATTGTTGTAGATGCTGACTACTATAAGACCCCTTTCACACTGGGGCGCTTTGCAGGCGTTACAGCACTAAAAATAACGCCTGCAAAGTGCCCTGAAAGAGCCGCTGCTGTATCTCCAACGTGAAAGCCCCGAGGGCTTTCACACTGGAGTGGTGGGCTGGCAGTCCACTACAAAAAGTCCTGCTAGCAGCATCTTTAGAGCGGTGTATACACCGTTCCTTCACCTCTCCTGCCCATTGAAATCAATAGGGCAGAACGGCTCTACCGCCAGCAAGAAGGATAAGAAGGAGGATAAGACAGCAAAAAGAGGAAACTATTAATACAGTAGAGGAACCAGAGAACCCAGCACTGCCTGCTTCCCTATATTGTGTGCTATAATTAAGGTAGATTTACATATCCATATATAGAGCAGAAGACATGTATGTCTGCAGAATGATGGTCTGTGGGTGTTACTACATTATTGCTCATTGGTCCTAAAATCTTCTTAATAGAGACTGCTATATTTATAAACTCAGATTTCTGACTTTCAGACTCAGAATTCCGACTTTCAGACTCAGAATTCTGATTTTTTTTTTCAAAAACATAATTCTGTATTTTTTTTGATGGCCCCGGGGCTCTTCCATACACCTGAGACCTTGTAACACTAATGAGTCCCATGACACCGGGGAGGGAAAATGGCTAATTAGGCAAAATTTGGACATTTTTACTTTTGTGTACTGACTTTTGTTGCCAGCGGTTTAGACATTAATGGCTGTGTGTTGAGTTATTTTGAGGGGACGACAAATTTACACTGTTATACAAGCTGTACACTCACTACTTTACATTGTAGACAAGTGTCATTTCTTGAGTGTTGTCACAAAAGAAAAGATAGAAGAAAAGATTTACACATAATGTGAGGGGTGTACTTACTTTTGTTAGATACTGTAGGCCTAAGTATGATAGACCAGAGGTAGCCTGATGTAAGTTCATGACATCCGACGCTCTATAGACCTCTATGGAGCATCCGTTCAGATCCGCCTGAAAAACTGATAGGCGGACCGTAACGGATCGGCCATGTGAAAGAGGCCTAAAGGGAAATGTATGCCTTAGCCTAGGTTCACATTGGAGTTGAACTCGCATGATTTCATACCCGCATGTCAGTCCAACTTTGGGGGCGATTTCAGAGACATCTGTGTGGGTCCTGCACAGATCCGAAGTGGCCAAAAGTAGTACAGAAACTACTTTTGGGAATCGGTGCAGAGCCTGAAAGTCAGCGTTGCACTGATTCAGAGGGTGTCATTGGGGGCAATAGCTGCCGATTTGGCATGCAATTTGACTAGGCTTAACCACTTCAGCTCTGGCAAAAATTTGGGCGCTCAATAACCAGGCCATGTTTTGCGATTCGGCTCTGTGTCGCTTTAACAATTGCACCGTCATGCAACACTGTACCCAAAATTGATGTCCTTTTTTTCCCCGCAAATAGAGCTTTCTTTTGGTGGTATTTGATCACCTTTGCGTTTTTTATTTTTTACGCTATAAACAAAAGAAGAGCGACAATTTTGAAAAAACACAATATCTTACTTTTTGCTATAATAAATATCCCAAATTTTTTATCAAAAGAACACATTTTTTCCTCAGTTTAGGGCCATATGTATTCTTCTACATATTTTTGTTAAAAAAAATTGCAATAAGCGTATATTGATTGGTTTGCGCAAAAGATATAGCGTCTACAAAATAGGGGATAGATTTATGGCATTTTTATTATTTATTTATTTTTTACCATTAATGGTGGCGATCAGCAACATTATGACACATCAGACACTTGACAAATTTTTGAATTATACAGCAATCAGTGCTATAAAAATTCACTGATTACTGTATAAATGTCACTGGCAGGGAAGGGGTTAAAACTAGGGGCCAATCAAGTGGTTAACGTCCACAAGCCAAATCACTTAAAGGGACATACTTCTTCTAAATTATGCTCCCATCCCACCCCTCCTCAGCTTGAATAACCCTTATATCCTTCTGACATCTTTAAAGTAAACACCCAACTTGTTGTCTTTATTAAAAGGAAACTCTGCTTCAGTGGCATCCCATCCATTGGGGGAGCCCGGACGTGAGAACTAATCCCCTTGTGTTCAGTGGAGTGGGGAGGCCTCCCTCTCCACTGAACACACAGGGAAAGCCAGGAACTAGCTGGGGGGAGACAGACACGACTTAAAGGATGGCTGTGCTGCGGGGGACACAGATGTGAGGAGGACCCTGCTGCTCTGCTGGGAACACAGATGTATGGAGGGGCTCCGCTAGGGACACAGATTTAAAGGAGGACTCTGCTGGGGACACAGATGTATGGAGGGGCTCTGCTGGGGACTTAAATGCAAGAAAGGACTCCGCTGGGGACATAGATGTAAGGATGGACTCTGATGACTGGGACACAGATGTAAGGAGGGACTCCCCTGACAAGGATGTAAGGAGGGACTCCGCTGACAGGGACACAGGATGTAAGGAGGGACTCTGCTGACAGGGACACAGGATGTAAGGAGGGACTCCGCTGACAGGGACACAGGATGTAAGGAGGGACTCCGCTGACAGGGACACAGGATGTAAGGAGGGACTCCGCTGACAGGGACACAGGATGTAAGGAGGGACTCCGCTGACAGGGACACAGGATGTAAGGAGGTACTCTGCTGGGGGCACAGGATGTAAGGAGGGACTCCGCTGGGGGCACCTGATGTAAGGAGGGACTCCGCTGGGGGCACCTGATGTAAGGAGGGACTCCGCTGGGGGCACCTGATGTAAGGAGGGACTCCGCTGGGGGCACCCAATGGCATCTGGTGGCAGGCGGCGTGGCAAGTGACATGTTCAGGGCTCCCACTGATTCTGCCTTATGGTGAGTCGAATGATTTCATTTTATATTACAATGTAATAATAGAAATAATGCGTTCAATCATCCTGACACCATAACAACCATGGTGGCGGGATGATTGAAGTGCTTGGAGTATCTTTATCTGATGATTGTTAAACTTTCTAGAATACACATATATTTCTATTGTTGTGTGGGATCTGAGCCTACTGTCCCTCCCCTCTCTCCCCATCCATCATTCATCTCAGACGCTGACCACACCACCTTACAGACACACCCATTATTTTGCTGAAACCACGCCCATTTTCACCAAGTGGGAGGGCTCAAAAATGAAGAGCGGGGTCTGCCACCCCAATCCTAAACTTCACCAGCCGCCACTGCTCTGCTTGCTGGGTCATCATCTCTAGGGAAGTGTAATTTCTCCTAAAAGGGCACTACACCTCCAATGTGCACCAACATAAAGACCTCCATCAAGCCAGCAGAAGAGCCTCTCCCACATATATGCTTACCAGAACTCCCACAGAGTTAAACCCTGGTTCTGGTTACTGGGATTCCACAAGTGAGTAAGGCCGCGTACACACGGGCGGACTGTTCGCCCAACTAAGTTCGTCAGACAGTCTGAGAGACAGTCCGTTCAAAATTTGCATGAACGGACTTGACCACACACGACGAACGAACAGTCCGCTGAAAACTTGCGCGATGACGTATACAGCACGTACGACGGGACGAGAAATTCGACGTCCAATACACTGCAATGCAACCTTCGCCGTGGAAATCCTTTCTGAGCATGCGCCCAACTTAGTACGGCGAACAAGCCTACACACGAGCGGACTGTCCGCTGAAACCAAGTTTGGACGGACTATCTTATGGAAATTCCGTAAGACTTTGTTCGTCAGACTGTCCGCTGAAACAGTCCGCTGAAGCCCACACACGAGCGGACTGTCCGCTGAAACACTGTTCAGCGGACTAAGTTGGGCGAACAGTCCGCCCGTGTGTACGCGGCCTTAGCCTAACATTCTTGCTTCTTCCTTTTCTACTAGTTTAGGAAAAATTCTCTCAGTAGAAGAGCTATGTTTAAGGACAATTCAAACTAATTAAAGTACGTCAGACCTTAAGCCTGTGCTCATACTTCTACCCATCTGAATCATATATAAACTAAATATTTTCTTCAACAGTGATGTGCTTCTCTTTTGTATGATAACCAAAGTGACAGTTGCAGCCTTACAGGGGTGTCAGATGGGGTCGTGTATCACCCAAGGTTCAGAAGTGATCGCATTGGCGGCGCCTCGGAACACACAGCGCGGATCCCGCAGAGGAGTCCATTGCTGACCAGGACCTGGTCCCTCTATGCTCCCCAGGTACAGACTTTCCTCCTCTCCCCCAGGCAAACTCTCCAGCCTCCACAGAGTCCCTGCTAGGCAGGCTGGACAGGGAGCTCCTTTCCACCCCCATGCTGGATCCTCACACAGGCATGCTCCTCTCACTAGCTGAGACAGATGCTGCAGCCCCCACTCCCACTGACTTTCCCTCCATGATGGAAGCCTTTTCACAACTACTAGCCAAAAGTTTGGCAGTAAATGCTGCTCAGATTACAGCTTCTATACATTCTGACTTGCAACACATAGGACTGAGAATGGATACTATTGAAAAGAAAGCAGATCAGGCAGTAGTGAGAATTAATCAGAATACAGCCAGAATACAGGATCTGCAGGATCAGCTTGAAACCGCATGCGCAAAAATCGACGACCTCGAGAATAGATCGAGACGTTACAACTTTAGAATCAGGGGACTCCCCGAATCAGAGAAAGATGTCTCTGCTGCAGTGAAACTGCTGTTTAAGGAGCTCATCCTGGATATTACAGAGCAACGTATGGAACTCGATAGGGCTCACAGGGCCCTACAGCCTCCCCGTTCAGATGGACTCCCTAGAGACATTATTGTTAAACCACACTACTATTCTGTGAAGGAAGAGGTGATGAAAAAAGCTAGGTTCTCGGAGAACCTCAAACTGCGGGGGCACAAGATTCAAATTTTTGCAGACCTGTCACCATATACGGTACAGAAAAGACGCACCCTCAAACCATTACTTCAACTACTGGCGGATAAGCAGATCCCCTACAGGTGGTCATTTCCCCTTCGCCTCAACTTCTCATATAAGAATAAGAGTCACGGCTTCTCCTCGTTTGCAGATGGTGAGCGACTTTTACTCCAGCTGGGTCTGATTCCTCAGGAACCATCCTCCACGCAGACCGTCAGAGGGACTCCTGCTTCTGCTAAGAGACCACCTCCTGCCAGCCCTCTTCAACCAAGTTGGCTGCAACAGAATTCCAAACGTACCAAAGAAAACCTCCCGCCCTGATGTGGAGTCGTCTACAGAAGATTGGGGCTCCGATCCGGTTTTGTCCACGAACTCCTTTTTGGCCTTCTGCAACCTCCGGAACTACCCGGTGACTTCCACTGAGATTCCCTCCTTTGGTCCCCGACCCTTCGCCTGAACAAACTTTTTTATAATTTTTTTTTTATTTTTTTATTCCTCTTTCCTGATGGCTAAATGATTGTTTGACTCGGGGGGACGGAGGGTTTGCGGGGTCTTCGCCCTCTGGGGGGGGGTTGAGAGGTTGGGATGTGACAGTCAAGTGCATCTATTGTGCTATAGGATCCTAGAAGGTTATCTACCCTCACCTGGGGTTCACTTTATCTCTTTCCAATTTACATATGTTATTATTGGTTCTATCTGTCAGCAGCTTCTGCATCCGGGCCCGGCTGACATGCATTTTACTGCTGGCTGCTCCTGGGGGCAGTTCCTGGCGGAGGGGGATCCTGGTGATGTATCGGGCTGTCAGCCCCAGTTCTATGCCCGGCTGGGGTTGGCTTGCTCGTAGGGGTCCCGTTTTTGAGGGAACGGGGGTACTGGGACGGTGGGGCCTACAGGGTAGGTATCTCGATAACAACATCAGTTAAAGGTTTTTTCCCTTTTTTTTTTCTTTTCTTTTTTTTCCTCTTTACTGGTGGTTTGTACTATTTTAGGTCTGTTTTTCATTACATGGACGCTCTGCATTTAAGTGTTTTGATGGGCGTTGGTTACAGCCCTCATTTAATTTTCTTATTTCTCCGGTAACTGGGGCTGTGGTGGACCGAGTGCGCCTCCGACAAGTTTCCAGAGCACTACTAGTGCCCTTGGGAGCTTTCCCGGTTGCCCTATAATTAGGACAAACCGGATCTCTTAGACTACGGGGTCGAAATGACCCATTCATTCCGCCCGAGGGGTGGGAAGGGGTCAGGGGACCCTTGCCTTAATAGGGTGATGTACCCGGTAATGAATAAGAATACAATCACAGTTGAACAGGTGTTGTTAACGTCTTCTCTTTCTTCCCTTTCGCTTTTCACCTCTTTCCTTTGGCTTCTCTCTTTCGCTCCAATTTGCAGTTTGTGGATCCGTGGCAGACCGGTGTCTTCCATCCCAGGCCTCAGTGAGTTGGTTCCCACTATGCCCTTACCCCTCCAAGTGCAACTGACCCGCTACACAGGTAAGAAAGCCGCCTACAACCTAGTCTCTCCACACCTATTTCATGGCTAGACCTACAAATACTGCCCCTACTCTCAAAATCTTTTCACATAACACACAGGGACTTAACTCCCCAGTCAAACGTAGGAAAATGTTTCAAAGTTACCAGTCTATGCATGCAGACGTTCTCTTATTACAAGAGACCCACTTCCCCTCTTCATACAAACCCTCCTTTCTCCACCAACACTTTCCCCCTGTCCTCCGCAGCGAACAAAACGAAAGGAGTGGCCGTCTGCCTGGCTAAGCATATTAATCTCTCACAACCCGAGACTGTAGCGGACCCACTAGGGCGATACATTTTGTTTTCAGGGAAGATTGATGGGGAAATGTATACCTTTGTCTCCTATTATTCCCCGAATAAGGGGCAGAGGGCTTATTCTTGGGGGGACTTGAACATTGCTTTCGATTCTTCCCTAGACAAATCAGGACAAATCAGGACATGGCTCTCAAAAACCCAGACATCCTCCTAGACAAAGTGTTAAGATCGCCCAGTCGCTTCATTCTGCAGGACTGATTGATATATGGAGGGAGACCAATCCCCGTACTAAAGATTACACGCATTTTTCGGCGCCCCATAACACTTTGGCCAGGATAGACCACATCTTTATTCGCCCTGCATCGATCCCCCTTGTCATTTGTTCTAAGATTGTAGATACTCCATTATCGGATCACTCGATGGTCGCTCTGTGTATAAACAGGCCCACGGGGGTGGGGTCCCCTCCTCGCTGGCGTCTACGGGAATCCATTTTAAGCGATCCTGTCCATTGTACGGTAATTGAGGGTTTTATACAAGACTATTTCCGTAACAATACGACAGATGACGTATCCCCTATGACAATTTAGGCTGCTCATAAGGCAGTTGTTAGGGGGGAAATTATAAGGTCATCGGCAAAACTTAGAGCGGAACATAAAGCTGACACAATAAAGCTGACTGAAGAATTCCGATCATTAGCTAAGATCCACAAGCGTCACCCTACTCCAGTCTCCCTTGCTCAACTGGATAAGGCTCAGACCCTTTTGAATTTACACTTAACGACAGCGGCTGAAAGACACCTTAGATGGACAGGTGCTAAATTTTACAGTCAAAAAGACAAGATTGGTTCCAAACTGGCTGTTAAGCTTAGCCCCAAACACCGCATCTTAGCCTTTCCCAAAATTAAGCTACCCTCAGGAGAGATGTCACAGAACCCAGAGAAAATAATGGCGGCTTTTCTCCAGTTTTATACTGACCTTTACAAACAGTCTCCCCGTCCCTCAGGCCCGACTCAGAAAACTTTCCTGGACTCCCTCCTGCTGCCCTCTCTGACTGCTGATCACAAAGACCTCTTAGAAAGCCCGTTTACTCAAGAAGAGGTTCTACATACTATCAACTCCCTAAAAGGGGGCTCATCCCCCGGTCCAGATGGTTTCTCGACGGGTTACTATAAGAAGTTTTGGCTCCACTTTAGCACCTCACTTGACCACCCTATTCAACTCCCTTAGGAAGGGGACACCTCTGAGTTTAGACCTTAATTCGGCCTATATTTCGGTAATACCCAAACCTGGTAAGGACGGCAGTGAAGTGGGCAACTACCGTCCAATATCTCTCATAAATAACGATATAAAAATTATGACTAAGATACTGGCCAATAGATTAGCGAGCTTTATCCCCTCTTACATCCATAGAGACCAGGTAGGTTTCATTCCCGGGAGAGAGGGCCCGGACCAGATCAGACGGTCCATTGATATCATATCTCTCCTCAATTCCCGATGGGATGGAGGTTCCCCTCAGGAAGGGTTCCTCCTTTCGATCGATCTACATAAAGCTTTCGATTCGATCGACTGGGCTTATTTATCGGATATTCTTAGCAGATGGGGCTTTGGCCCGTGTTTTCTTAACCTGATCAACTCACTCTACTCCAATCCTTCAGCTCAGGTTCGCCTGATGGGTAGGTACTCAGCCCCGTGCCACATAAGAAGAGGTACTAGACAGGGGTGTCCACTCTCCCCCCTACTGTTTGCGGTTGCCATTGAAACCCTAGCAATCGAACGAACCCAGACATTCGGGGGGTGGTTTGTGGGGACCAGATTCACAAATGTGCATTATATGCGGATGATCTCCTACTGTATATTACCTCTCCCCTAATTTCTTTACCAATGATCTATAAAGTGTTAGGTAAGTTTAGTGAGATCTCTGCCCTTACGCAGCTAGTTAAAAACGTTGAATTTGTCTGGGCTCCTAAAGAGATCTCTTATCTGGGGATCAAACTGACTCCTAACATCAAAGACCTTTTTAATGCAAATTATCCCCCTATGCTATCCAACTGCAGAAGAGATATTGATCAGTGGTCGAGATGTGGTCTGTCCTGGCTGGGTAGGGTACATGCTGTAAAAATGATGCTCCTTCCCCGTTCCCTGTACTTATTTCGGTCTCTTCCCATTCCGGTCTGAAAGCAGTTCCTCAACAAATTACAATCTGAGATCATTCGCTTTGTCTGGGGAAAAAAGGGTTACAGATGCCCATCTAGAATTTTGCTTCGCTTGAAATCCCAAGGAGGGTTGGGTCTCCCAGATCTTTGGAGTTATTATCTAGCAGCACAATTATCACAAATTTCTCTAATCTTCTCCAAAGGCCCAAAACCGGATTGGCTTTCTATGGAAAGGAAAGCTGTCCCCCTTCACACGATCGACTTCCTTCTATGGTGCGACCTGCCATTATGTCTCCTACCCATTCCCACTCTGTAGCGATTTGCTCGAAGATATTCACACGTAATACTTTGACCTCCCCTTTGAAACCGCTGGCCCACCTATTTCACAATGCAAATTTCCCTCCGGGTTTAAATATTCAGGCTTTCAAATAGTGGACTGACAAAGGGCTATACTGCATAGGCCACTTCCTTTCTCCTGTGGGTCCCCTGTCCCTTTCCCACTATAGAAAGAAACTGGAAATGCCAGATACGGAATTATTCAGATTCTCCCAAATATCTCATTTTTTAAAATCCATTTGGTCAGATCAACAGACACCCCCCTCCATCACCCCATACGAACAATGGTGTGTTAACACTTCAGACCAGAAAGGCGGCATCTCTCTGATTTACACAGCCCTCATGACAAGTGTGGGAAAGCCGACGTACACTCAGGCCAGGGAGGAAGATTCGGGCAGTTTATGGTCCCTGCCCGAGTGGTTCCAGGCATCTACACGTTCATTCAAAGGTATTTGTAATATTTCTTTAATAGAAGCCAGCTTAAAAATATTATTTTGTTGGTATTATGTCCCCTCTACATTGGCACGGATCTACCCAGGTACTTCACCCCTATGCTATAGGGGCTGCGAACTGGAGGGCACTATGATGCATATTTGGTGGACCTGCCCTCGCATCCGTCCATTTTGGCGGAAAATCTTCCGCACGATTAGCATAGTATCCAATACCACTACCCATCCTAACCCCAATGTGGCTCTCCTTAACCAATACATCCCCAACATAACCAAACATCAACAGAAACTAGCCTTCTTTATCTTATTGGGAGCAAAAACTACGATAGTGAAAGCCTGGAAGATGCCTTTGGTCTCCTTCCAGTGTTGTAGAAGGAAAATCTCTTGGATTATGACACAGGAACACCTAGTTGCTAAATTGCATGATAAGATGGAGAGCTTGTACACCACCTGGGATCCCTGGGCTACTCATTGCAACCTACCCCTTAGACCTGGACTGTAATTTTGATTCTGGATCCACAAGTCCTACCCTCTCTGTCACTATCCTCCTTTTCGCTCTTTCCTTTCACACGTTTTCTTCTTTCTTCTCTTGTGACATTCTCGTCCCTCCCTCTATACTCGTTCTACGAAACCTATTTCAGCACCCACACACATTATGTGGTAGGTGGTGGGTTGGGAGGTTGAGGGGTTACAGTCCGACCTCCTACCTCTCTGTATTTGTTATATATATTGTTTACCTCTGCTTCAGGTGCCCGGGAACCCGTTGTGTGGACAATCTTTTCCAGAAGGGGGCAGCCTTGGTTGATGGTTCAGGAGTGGTCCTTGGGATTTCTGGGCTCTCGCACAGTTAGCTCCCATTGGGGTGGGAGAGCCTGGACTCTCGGGGGTCACCCTGAGGCCTTATACTAGACCCCCCTCTTATTTTATTTTACTCTTGCATTTATTATACTTCTGGTTTTCTGGGTCGAGTTGCTCTGAGCTGGACGGGTTCCACCTGACAGACCAGACCACAATGTGGGTGTTTATTTATACATTTTGTTATCCACAGGGTTTGGCTGATTCACTGTGACCTTTATGTTTAAATAGCACTACCTACACCAGATTGGATGTACATGTGTACCAGTTATCTTTTTGTTATATGATTATTCATTATATCTGAGTCATTGTTATTGTATAACTTTGAAAATACAATAAAATATTCTTAAATAAAAAAAATAAAAAAAAATCATTAAAGATAAAGTTATGGCAAAAAAACAAACCATGAGACCCCTTTCACACTGGGGCTGCAGCGTTAAAAATAGATCCTGCAAAGCACCCTGTAAGAGCCGCTCCTCACACTGGAACGGTGCACTGGCAGGATGCTAAAAAAAAGTCCTGCTAGCAGCATCTTTGGAGCAGTGAAGGAGCGGTGTGTATACTGCACTTCCACCGCTCCTGCCCATTGAAATTAATGGGGCAGCGTGGCTATACCAGTTTTAACCCTTTCTAGACCACTATCAGGGGGTAAAACTGCCCTCTAGTGGCCGAATAGCACTGTTAAAATGACGGTAAAGCGGCGCTACAAATAGCACCATTTTACCACCGGCACCCCGCACCGCCCCAGCGTGGAAGGGCTCTTAATACTTACTATTCCTACTTCCCTGCTTCAGAACTTTGCCTTCAGCAGAACTTTCATAATCTGAAATGTCCAGTGCATGAGATACACTGTGTTTCCTTCCTCTGACCACAATGTTAGTACTGTGTCCCAGGATTGTCACAATTGTTATTGCAAATAAAAAAAGTCCTCTTACCTCTCCAACTGATCTCATCCACAACCGCCAATAAATTTGGATTATTTTTCTTCTGTAAATTGAGACATTCCAAGAGTCCAATCACAGCTTTCCTTCCCAGATCCAGAATGTCTTGTAACAAGGTATGAGAGAAGCAAGTAACTCCCGATCCTTCTATTATTGTCCGGTATTTCTGAAATACAGACATATTATTCTTACCAGGGAGGTCTGAAACATCTATTTGTTTACATACATGATCTGTTACCCGGTGTGTTCACCAGACACAGTGGATGACTGATCCCTATACCGGTCCACTGCCAGTATCATGTGATCGATGATCACGTGGCTTCCTTTCATTGTATATATAACAAGCAGCATTAGGCTTGTCACGCCAACAATCAAAATGTAATGTGACAACATATGAAAATATAAAACAAATCAAATGTGTCAAAGAATGAGTACCATAATAGGCTCCCCCACTGGATCCCCCTCCAGTGCATTACCAGGCCCTTTGCGTCTGGCATGAATATTAAGGGGAACCCCGAACCAAAATGTAAAAAAATAAAAAATAAATAAAAAATAAAAAACGTGGGGTTCCCCCGAAATTGTCAAAATTAAAAAAAAACAATTGCATGGGGGTCCCCATCAAAATCCATACCAGACCATTATCCAAGCACACAACATGGCAAGCCGCAGGAAAAGAGGGGGGAGGAGAGAGCGCCTCCCCTCCTGAACCATACCAGGCTACATGCCCCATGTTGATGGGAACAAGGGCTTCATCCCCAAAACCCTTACCTGGTGGTTGTGGGGGTCAAGCGGGCGAGGGCTTATCGGAATCTGGAAGCCCACTTTAACCCCCAGATCCCTTTCCCCCCCTGTGTGAAATGGTAATGGTGTACAAATGTACCCCTACCATTTCACAAAAAAAAAAGTGTCAAAAATTTTTAAAATGGCAAGAGACGTTTTTTGACAATTCCTTTATTAATGTCTTCTTCTTTCCCGCTTCTTCTTCCATCTTCTTGGGGTCTTCTTCATTAAGTGTTCTTCCTCCATCTTCTTCCCTGCTTCTTCCTCTGCTTCTTCCTCTGATCCTCTGCTTCTTGCTCTGGTGTTCTCGTCCGGCATCTTCCTCTGCGACATCCTCTACCCTGCTTCGTGCACGGGGACTTCACAGGGACTTCCCTATGGGTTTCCCCATGGCGTCAGAGGGGGACGGGGTCACTAACACCTAGAAGAGACGCTGATTACTGGCTCACTACACTGACAGGGCATATGAAACTGTGGACTGCAGAGTGTCTGACCATCTGGGAGACACAACCGAGGCTTAGGTCTTGCTGCATCCCAGTCTACTTTCATAAATATATTTTTGCTCATGAATTTAAGTCCCTGACAGACATCTGCTATTATACAGACTGGGGAATTTTATTCCTTCCAAAACAGTGACAGGGGGCCTCTATCGAGCTTGAGTGGGAACACCCTTGGAGTCACTTCCTCCATCAGATGGACCTCCTCCTCCTGAAAGCACACTGGCACCTCTTCCTCCCATTCTATCAGTGCCCTGACTTGATCCAACTCCTCTGAGACTTCAGTCTCCACCAGGTAGACCCGGTGTCCTGTTGCCAGATTTCTCAGCCACCTTTTGATCTCCCTCTCAGTGTGCTCATTCCCCGAGATCTCCAGAATGGTGCTTCTGTCGGTTGGGGTCCCAGGTCTTTTACCCCAAGCAACCGCGGCCATAGAGGTGGCTTCCCACACAGACTGTGGCACTGATCTAGGGTGGCTAGGGCCAGCTGCAGATAGCATCCCGGACAAGTCCCCAAATGTAGCATGGCCCCCCTAGAGGACGGCTGAGAATAACCTGCTCATCTGCATGGCCATGACCAAGTGAACCCTCCAACCCACCTGACACTGAGTTCAGACATCCTGCAGGACTGTGTGGCAATAATCAAACAACTTAAGGAAATTAGGTTCTAAAGATAATTTTACTTGAACCAAATAAAAGTAGAAGTTGTTACAAAGAGGAAGTAATAAATCTGCTGAGTGTTAAACAACAGCGTTTACTCAGCAGAAGTATTCCTCCCAAAGGCACAAGACAGAGTTTAACAATGACAATACTATATACATATATGTACACTTCCTTTAGAAATGTCACCCCCTAGTGGATGTTTCTGTTAACTGCTTATACTGTTGTACTATAGAAGCTGTAACCTGGCCAGCCTGCACGTTATCCAAAGAAGGGAAAGCGGATCTAGGGAGGAATACTATAGGGGCCTTTCTATAAGTATGGCAATAAAATCCTCATTGCAGATTTGATGTTCTTCACCGTAGTTGGTGCTCGTTAACTGTAATCCGTTTGGGTATAGTGAATATGGTGGATTCCTCGCAATAAAGAAAGCTAAAAGGTGTCTGAGCACAGTGTTCAAGTAATGAAGTAAAGAATTCTTGGCATAAAGATGTCTGTGCAAAGTGTCTGAATATGATGATGGTAAGAAGGGATAAAGGTCGAGCAATTTGCCCTCTGACCAATGACTAGACCGCTCTGATGTCCTCCGAACAGGAACTCATGTAGTGGCACTCATGTAGCAGATCTGCTGTCTCGATCTCCCGACATGAAGCTGCCACACTGTCAGAAACCATGGATCAGACTGAGACAAAAGTACAGTTAAATCACACTTGTTTAATAATAATAAAAAAGGTAAACTGAGTAAACATAGTCAAAACAGAGTTCAGGAATGGGAACAGATAGTCAGACAAGCCAAAACGTCAGGGAGCCAGAGATGAGCATAGTAGAACAGCAAGCAGGATCTGGAGCCATAAGGAATGTCAACCAAGCAAGTCTTTACCAGGAACACAGGCGAGCATCTCTAGAGATGTGACCAAGGCAAAGGCAGAGATCATCTGGATATCATCAATAGGTGAGTCACTGTGGAAAAATAGGAGCTGGCAATTTGCCAACAATTGAGCGGCCAGCTTTGAGAAGAAAGGGCTGAGCCCAGCCCTGACAGTACCCCCTCCTCAAAGACCCCTCATTCTGGGAGGACCACCAGGCTTGAGGGGAAAACATCTATGGAAATCACGGAGGAGGACAGGGGCATCTACATTGGAGGATGAGACGCAAGAGCGTTCCTCTGGACCGTACCCTTTCCAATGCACCAGGTACTCCATGTGCCCTGTCTGGGCCCACAAAACCTACAGGAGTCAACAATGGACTGTACTTCATACACCTGTACAGGGTGAGGACGAGGCACCAAGGTGGTAAAGCGGTTGCAAACCAAAGGATTTAATAAGGAAACAAACTAAATTTGACATATGCATATTAGAAGGAAGGTCTAATACATAAGCCACTGGGTTAATCCTGCAAAGAATATGGAAAGGCCCAATAAACTGAGGTGCGAACTTCAGAGAAGGAACGCGAAGTCAAAGATTGCGAGATGACAGCCAGACCCTGTCCCCAACCTGGTAGGAAGGTGCAGGCAGGCGTATGCAGTCAGCATGGAGTCTGTACCTATCATTAGCATGTTTTAAAGCCTCCTGAACTTGTGCCCAAGTGGAACAAAGACCACGGAGATGCTCCTCTAGCGCAGAAATACTCTGCGGAACAAACGAGTCAGGCAACATGGAAGGTTGGAAACCATAGTTCACCATAAACGGGGACAATCAGGAAGCAAAATGCAAGACACTATTGTGAGCAAACTCCGCCCACGGTAAGAGGCCTGACCAGTTGTTATGATGGTCAGAAATATAACAAGGTAGAAATTGCTCCAAGGAATGATTGGCTCGTTCTGCGGCCCCATTAGACTGCGGGTGATACACAGAGGAAAAAGCAAGCTGAATTCCCAACCATGCACAAAAGGCTCACCAGAACCGGGACACAAACTGACTACCCTTGTCCGAGACAATCACCTTGGGTAGCCCATGTAAACGAAAGATCTCCCAAGCAAAAATGGAAGCCCGTTCCTTAGAAGTGGGCAACTTCTTAAGTGGAATACAATGGGACATTTTCGTGAACTGGTCAACCACCCTAAGGATAACTGTTTTGCCCTTCGAGTTGGATAACTCCACAATGAAATCCATAGACAGGTGGGTCCAGGGCTTCTCTCCATTGGGTATGGGTTGTAGGAGGCACACTGGAAGGTGTCATGGAGTCTTACAGGCAGCTACAAAGGCAGTTTAGAGTTGATTCTTCCGAGGGTGGCCAGCAGTCATGGGAGAATGATAAGTTTGGAGCACGGCAGTACAGAGACTCTCTGGGACAAAGCAGAAGTCAAAAGGTTTCTCAGGAGGAGCACAGACCTGAGCAGCAAGAATTTTGTCACCCAAAGTAGAAGTGAGACTAATGTGAACCATAACCAGAATATGATCAGGAGGAATCACAGGAACTGGAACCGACTCCATCTTGGAAGTGGATGAAATTTGTTGTGACAAAGCCCTTACATTCTTAGTACCGGGTAAGAATGAGACAATGTAATTGAAACTAGACAAGAAAAGAGCCCATCGTGCCCTTCTGGGAGAGAGGCATTTGAGATTCCTATGGTCAGTAAGAATTAGAACCAGCACAGTGTTACCTTCGAGGAAATGTCTCCATTCTTTCAGGGCTAAAATGATTGCTAACAGCTCTCTGTCACCAATCTCATAATTGCACTCCGCAGGTGACAATTTCTTGCAAATGTAGCCACAAGGATGCATAGCGCTCTCAGAGGTAGGACATTGAGACAGAAAGGCGCACACTCCAGTCTCAGAAGCATCAACCTTAAGGATAAAAGGTAACGTAGGATCAGAATGTGCCAACACAGGAGTAGAAACAAAGGCAGCCTGGAGACTCTCAAAGGCCTTAATGGACTCCGGAGACCAACTCTGTGGGTTACCGTCTTTTCTGGTTATATCAGTCAGAGGCTTGACCAGAGACGAGAAGTTCCGAATAAACTTCCGGTAATTGTTGGCAAAGCCAAGAAAATGCTGCAGAGGACATAAACCAATGGGTCAGGGCCACTGTAGGACTGCTGAAAGTTTCTCTGGGTCCATCGAAACACCAGCAGTGGAAATGACATAACCCAGGAATTTAACCTGTTCTCGATGGAATTCGCACTTCTCCAATTTACAATAAAGATTGTTCTCTTAGTTTTTGAAGCACACAACAGACATCTGTGTGGTGGCTCTCCAGGGACTTCTAAAATATGAGGATATCATCGAGATAAACCACCACACATAACTGCAACAAATCTCAGAGGACGTTGTTAATAAATTCCTGTTAAACTGCCAGGGCGTTTACAAAAGGCCAAAAAGGCATTACGAGGTACTCATAATGGCCTGTTCCGGTATTAAACGCAGTTTTCCACTCGTCGCCCTCCTTAATCCCCACGAGATTGTATGCCCAATCAAGCTTTGTGAAAACCATTGCTCCCTTGAAGCAGTCAAATAACTCCATAATCAACGGAATCGGATAGGCATTCTTAATCCTGAAATGATTGTGACCCCTATAATGACCCCTATAATAAACTGAGGTTCACCACTCTTCTTCACAAATGCTTCATACATACGATCAAACAATCCAGTGGAAAAGTCCGGCGGACTATTCCCCCTGTGTGTGTGCTCCGGCTGACTTTTTTTTACCCAAAAGTCCGGCGGACTAAGAAAGTATTTTTGTACTCCAATCTGTCCGCCGGACTCGCATTTCGGCGGACAATCCGGTCGTGTGTGTGCCAGTCCGCCGTACTTTTGAAATGAATGGATTTTCCCGCCCGGAGAAAAGTCTGCTCATTTTGAGCGCGTCTCCAGGACTTAAAGGGGAATCCCTACGCCGAAAAATCGGCGTGGGGGTCCCCCCTAGATCCATATCAGACCCTTATCCGAGCACACTACCCGGCCGGCTAGGAAAGGGGGTGGGGACGAGCGAGCGCCCCCCCTACCTGAGCCATACCAGGCCGCGTGCCCTCAACATGGGGGGTGCCTTAGGGAGGAGGGAACCGCACGGCCCCCCACCCCAAAGCAACTTGTTGATGAGGACAAGGGCCTCTTCCCGACAACCCTGGCCGTTGGTTGTCGGGGTCTGCGGGTGGGGGGCTTATCGGAATCCGTGAGCAGCGTCAGAAGACCGGGCCACCGCCTGTAAAATAGCTAGAAGAAGGCGTGGTGGCCCGGCAAGAATAACCGAAGAGGGGGACAAGACCCCCGAAGGAGGGGGACAAAGACCCCCGAAGTCGGAAGAAGAGGGCGGTGGCAAAGAAGAAATCCGGGCTTCTCCGCTAGTAAAAGAGCTAGAAGAAGATAGCGGAGGAGTCCGGCGAAAAGACCCCCGAAGATGGAAGAAGACCCCCGGAGCTGTGCAATAAACTATTTTAACCCTTGTGTGTTGTGGTTTTTTTTTACAGGTGAATGGGTAGGGATACATTGTACCCCATACTCATTCACATAGGGTGGGGGGCTGGGATCCGGGGGCCCCCTTATTAAAGGGGGCTCACGGATTCCGATAAGCCCCCCGCCTACAGACCCCGACAACCAATGGCCAGGGTTGTCGGGAAGAGGCCCTTGTCCTCATCAACATGGGGACAAGGTGCTTTGGGGTGGGAGGGCCATGCGGCACCCCCTTCCCCAAGGCACTCCCCCATGTTGAGGGCACGCGGCCTGGTAAGGCTCAGCGGGGGGGGGCGCTCGCTCGTCCCCACCCCCTTTCCTGGCCGGTCGGGTAGCGTGCTCGGGTAAGGGTCTGATATGGATCTAGGGGGGAACCCCCACGCCGATTTTTCAGAGTAGGGATTCCCCTTTAAGTCCATACCAGGTGGACTAATGTCTAATGCGACGCCTCCTTCGCTGGCCCCGGCTACCTGGAGACACGCTCAAAATGAGCAGACTTTCCATCACGTGTGTGGGCAAGTCCGTTCATTTCAAAAGTACGGCGGATAGTCCGGCGGACTTAGTACACCGTATTAGTCCGCCGCAAAAGTACTGTGTGTGGGCAGGTAGCTCGTTCGGAAAGTCCACCAGACTAAGTCGGCCGGATAGTCTGCTATGTGTGTACGTGGCAAAAGAAGAAACCAGAACCATCAAGAGGTGAGGATTTGCAGATAAAACCTCAAGAAAGTGCATCTGCAACATACTCCTCCATGACCTTATTCTCCAAGACAGACAAAGGGTAAACACGGCCATGAGGGGGTATGGTACTAGGTTGAAGGTCAATTACGTAATCATACGACCAGAGTGGAGGCAAACTACCGGCTTGATCTTTGTCAAAGACATCTCTAAAATTGCGGTACTCCTCCGGCAGGCAGGAGAGTGAAGAGTTGCACAGGACCTTGGCTACCTTCGGAAACATGTCTTACTGCATTGTGGTGACCAGGTGAAAACCTCAGCATAGAGCCATTCAAAAGAGAGGTTGTGCCTATGTAACCAAGGATAATCAATAACCAAAAAACTTTGGTGAGGAAATAACTTGGAATTGGATTATCTCATGCTGAAGAGCCCCTACAGCCATGGACAACGGAACAGTCTCATGAGTCACATGGGTAGGCTGTAGAGGTCTCCCGTCAAGAGCCTCAATGGCAAGTGTCACACAGCTGCAGCGGAATCGAGTACTTCGATACAAAGGCAGCATCAATGAACAGGCCTGCAGCCCCAGAGTCGATTAGAGATGGATGATTCAGCCCAAGAAAGGGTAACTAAAACCAGGGGCTTATCCTTCTAGATAACTGGGGACAAAACAACGCCACCTAAGGTCTGTCCATGACTGGACCACAAGGTTCAGGCGTTCCCTGGACACGTAGGACAAGACAAGACTTTAAAAAAAAGTGACCTGCCTGGCCACAAAGGCACAATCTCTCCCTCCTCCTAAGGGTTCCTCATCCGCAGAGAGACACGTGAAGTCCAAGTACACGGGTTCATCTTACAGACCGAATCTGTACCAGGAGGCATGTGAGGTGAGGGAGGCAAGGGTGGGACTGCAAAGTTCGGAGACAAATGTACAGGAGGCTTCTGCAAGCGCTCCTTAAAAGGATGTCTTTCTCTGAGTCTGAAGTCAATGAGGATGGCAAATGGGATCAACTTCTCCAGCTCAGTGGATATATTTTGGGCTGCTATCTCATCCTTGATGGTATCCGAGAGACCATGAGAAGAAGCAGCCATGAGGGCCTCATTGTTCCAAGCAACCTCTGCTGCCAGAGTATGGAATTCAATGGCATAATCTGCAACAGTTCTCATACTCTGATGGACATGATGCACTTGGCAGCAGAAGCAGAGCATGTGGGAACGTCAAATACCCTTTTAAAAGAAGACACAAACTCAGGGTAACTCAAGACAACAGGTTTTTGCGTCTCCCATAGAGGGTTTGCCCAGGCCAAGGCTCTCTCAGAAAGCAAAGATATCACAAAATATTCTTTGCTTCTGTCTGTGGGAAATGCCTGGGGCAGCATTTCAAAGTATATCTCAACCTGGTTTAGAAACCCTCTGCATTGAACTGGATTGCCCCCAAATTGCTGGGGAAGCAGAACGGAAGCGGACATACCTCTTATAAAGGTAATACTCAAGGTGGGTGCTTACACAGAGACTGAAGCAGCAGCAGGGATGGCCTGCAACACAGTTTGTACCGGAGAAGCCACAGTGGGAGATTCCAGGTGAGCCGTGTGACTGAGGAGTGTTTGCAACGCCATGGCAAACGGATTCATGCAATGATCCTGCTCATCCAATCTGGAAAAAATATTACCAACAAGTGGATTGACTGCATCTTCTGAATTCACGGCCTTCGCCTACTGACAGAAACCATGAATCAGACTGAGACAGAAGTACAGTTAAAACACACTTGTTTAATAATAATAAAAAAGGTAAACGTAGTCAAAACATAGCCAGAGTTCAGGAACCGGAACGTATAGTCAGACAAACCAAAATGTCAAGGAGCTAGAGATGAGTGTAAAAGAACACCAAGCATGATCTGGAGCCAGAAGGAATGTCAGCCAAGCAAGTCTTTAACAGGAACACAGGCGAGTGTCTCTAGAGATGTGACCAAGGCAAAGGCAGAGATCATCTGGACTGACAAGCAGGATATCATCAACAGGTGGGTCACTGTGGAGAGATAGGAGCTGACAATTGGCCAACAGTTGAGCGGCCAGCATTGAGAAAGAAGGGCTGAGCCCAGCCCTGACACACACACACACACACACACACACACACACACACACACACACACACACCCCAACAGGCAGACACAAAATATACATACAACATACATACAAAATAAGCAGGCCTCAAAAAAGGAAACATTGATAGTTCTCTCAAAAAATTAAACTAATATTGCCCATAAAACAATACTATTAAACACCACAATTCAGACGGTGCAATCTTGAGTACATACATCCAGTTCTTCTCAAAATATTTTGTGATTCAAGTGCTTCTTCAGGAATATTTTAGAGAGTAGCTTATGCCATGAGTTCAATCAGACCAATGCACAAGATAGCACCAAGGGTTAGATCCCCAGAGGGTGTCGGAGCAGCATACAGAGGAAGAAAGACACGTGTCACCATATCAAGCTGGTTCCCAAATATATCAAAGTGGGCAAAGATAAATTAGAGAAGCAATGTAAATTCAACATCTTCAAGGCGTATAACCACCATGATGTATACATCTCTACAATATAACTGGTAATATGCTCAATGACTGTATTCAGAGATTTATATCTCCAATGTATTGGGGCCACCATATTTTAACCATTTCAAAAATACAGGGACATCAAGGTATAAATGTCTCATATACCTTGAGATTGTAATATCTTTAACAGCCACAAAGGGTTGATTATGTGAGGATAAAAGATCCTATATACTTCACTTTATAACTAAGGGACCACCGAGCATAGACTGATGGAAAAGACATCCCCTGGATCTCCATAAAGGTATAATCCAGAACAAATGCCCACCACCAATCAGAATAAAACATGAATGCAGTCATTGGGCATATTACCAGTCATAATGTAGAGATGTATACATCATGATGGTTAAACACCTTGAAGATCTTGAATTCACATTGCTTCTCTAATTATTTTTACCCACTTTGATATATTTGGGAACTGGTTTGATATGGTGACACGTGTCTTTCTTCCTTTGTACGTCCCACACCCTCCGGGTATCTAAACCTTGGTGCTATCTTGGGCATCGGTCCGATTGGAATCATCAGATAAGCTACTCTGTACAATGCTCCCAAAAAAGCAGCTGAACTGCAAAACATGTTGAGAAGAACTGGATGTATGTACTCAAGATTGCAACATCTGAATTGTGGTGCTTAATAGTATTGCTTTACTGGCAATATTAGTACCTTTTTTTGAGAGAACGATCGGTGTGTTCTTTAGTGAAAAATGATAACTGTCGATGTGTTTATATATGTTTTGCAACAAAAAATTATGTGTTTTAAATGTTTATAATGTCTATGGTGGTACCATGAAAGTCAGTATTGTCTCCAATGTGTCCATTACATACAGTGTTGCCAACCGTCAGTATTTTTACTGACAGCCAGTAAAAAATGGGCACTTTTCTCCTGCCTGTAAGAGGAAAAGTTTGTCAGTAAATAATATGGCTGTGACGCTTGGCTCAGAACTGGGCATGCACAGCTTGGGTCCAGAGCCGGTCAGTACCATCCAAGTGCCTGGTACAGTATGTTCAGGTGGTACGGGGGGGGGGGGTCTGTCGTACATGATGCTTTGTCATGTGATGTCATGGTACAAGGGAGCCAGGCTGAGTGACCAGAGCCTCATGTGTGGGTCTGCGGGACTGGAGGAAGGCAAGCCGGGAGTGGGGCTCTCAGTGCTGTTTGAACTGGAGGGACTGAGAGGACCAGCTGGCATGGAGAGAGACTGTCACTGTGACTCAGGATGGGACATGTCAGTGATCTGTGCTGCTGCACACTGCCGTGAGCGACACTGTGAGAGTCCATTTCATGGGCGCGTGTCGCCCATTTGAATTTCCTGCCCTTGAGTCCTGTCCCTGAGCCACTTACTTACTATATTGAGAATAAAATAAGAAATATGTTTTTTGCCTTAATATCTACCTTAAACTACATTGCTAATTGCATATTGTACTTATTTGTAGCCTAAATACTGAAATTTGCACTTAAAACTGTAATTTTGTAACTTTTGGAAAGGTCAGTAAAAACTTGACTTTGCCAGTAAACTTTGTGTGTTGTGTCAGTAAATTTAAATCTGGTAGGTTGGCAACACTGATGCCTCTGCCCTGCCGCCGCATTCGTCACTACCTCAGCTCCCGGGTGGACGATGGTTTATCATCCCCCGATACATATAATCCCAATTATTATTTATTATTATCATTTTTTACCTGTTCTCTACTATTTACACTATATTACTGCAGGTAAGAGGGCTAGGATCATAGGTGTTGCTCCCTCTCTTTCCGATATCAATTAATTTCTAAATCATCATTAATTTTTTTGCATATAATTTATTTTAGATACTCCCAACCAGCTGCTCCTGATGAGTGGATATAAGTCCACGAAACGCGTAGAGCTTTTACCCTTGCTGCTATATCACAGTATCCATAATTCTTATCAGGGGTTCTATTAAAGGGTGGAGACATTGATTTATTTATTATCTATTTATTTTTTACTACAATATGTTCATTATGGTCGTGTCGATTCTGGGTGTACTGCTGCTACTTATTAATTATTTTTACTATATGATATATTATTTATTATGTTATTATACCTATTTTTATTAATATTATTATTATTATGATATATTGTATGATATGAAATTATGTCGTGAGATATTATACTAATTATATTTTATTTAATATACAATTGATTTAATTTATTTACATAGTAATATATTGTATCTGTATGAATTATTATTTTTTATTGTTTACCGATTGATTTCAATTAAATACTTGATGAATTATTGCTTTATGCCCATTATTGTCACCCCAGAACACCATTTATATTATATATTAATTCAATGTCTCAGCCAACCCTGAGTGTTGTATTTCATATAAAGTCCCCTTGTCCCCCATGTCCCCCAGTTTTTTCCCCTTTGTGTATGTCCAAGGTCTCATATAAAGTCCCAACTTTGTTCTCCTTTTATTTCAACATAGTAATCTGGGGTCATAGGTACCGCTCATTAGTATACCATTTTTAGCACATTTTTAGTAAGATTATATCTAACCTATGGCCTTCCCTACAGTCTTGCATAGTTGTACAGGTTTCTCTCTACAGAAATGGCTCAGACCAGCCAAACACGGTGTGAATTTCTCTTTCTGCAGCCCAGGGTTGCAGAAAATAAATTTGCACGATTCCCCCATCATCACAGACAGTGCTACCAGCAATTGTAGGGACCGGGGGAGCCGTCCCCAGTCCCCACCAGGAGAAGACAGTGATTATCACTAGCCGCTATTGTAGCCACTTGTGATAATCGGAAGTGAATCAGATTTATTGATCAATCAGCTTGGTACGTTAAGCCTGCCCATTAACCGTTCAAATCTCAGAAGGTTTAGCCGAAAACCAAGATTTGAACCGTGTATGGCCGACCTTCGTCTAATTTCAATGCACACTGTGAGCTTCCTACAATGTGCATTAGAAGCTGCAGCAAGTCATACAGAGCCCAACTAATTTCCTGGCTGGTGGACACCTAGCATCATCTAGCTTTTTCCTCCCCAGCTGATTGTCCCATGCTCGCTCCTTTCACTAATTGGGTTTGTATTCTTTTAATCAAGGAAGTTCAGCATCACATGTGGGTGTCACCCAGGGTGCTCTGCATTCAAATACAGCCTGCCTAGAAATGGCCGCTCCTCCAGACTACTCAAGGCTTTTTGATATTTGCATAATTCCTCCCTAAAGCCAGCCCAGTGCTTGCTTCAGGACTGAGAACTCATGAGGAGTGATGAGATGTTATCAGGAAGCTTTGTACAGCCCCCCTTGCTGGCCCCTCCTACCAGCCATGATCTGCCTGCATTGCATAGAGAAGCACAGAGATGCTGTGATGATGAAATGTCATTAGCATGTTGAGAAGGGAGAAGGAACCAGAAAAGACTAAATATAAACAGATTAAACTTCTGCTAAAAATACAGTGTGTATTATAATATGTATTATTCAAAATTATGAAACAAATAAAGTTCAGGAATATAGAGACACTAAAATCCTGTGTACCAGTTTCTTCTTATTATATTGTAATAAATGCTACTACAACCAAGACATGATGCAAACATTGAGAAATGTCAGCGTTATAGGCATCTAATCTTATATGCTCGGCACCCCTTTAACTTAAGCTCAGGAGGTAGAGGGTGGGACCAACCTTGACT
Organism: Lithobates pipiens; assembly: GCF_037356315.1. Classification (NCBI taxonomy): domain Eukaryota; kingdom Metazoa; phylum Chordata; class Amphibia; order Anura; family Ranidae; genus Lithobates; species Lithobates pipiens. The sequence continues at coordinate 36,544,196 of NW_027507791.1, read as the reverse complement.
TTTACAGAGAAAGTCAAGGTCTGCACATAACCTCAGTCAGCAATTATTTCCACGTGTGATTTGCACTGACATAGTTTACATATTGGTTCATTTAGAAATATTTTTGTCTTACATCTGTATTTAAGACGTTCCGAGATTTCAGCTCTCTCAGCAGGGCCCCGGGGTGCGTGTTCTCCAGGATGTAGATCAGGTCATCTCTGTAATACTCGTATATCATCCTCAGTGATGGATCATCATATGAAGACAGCTGATGGAGGAAACTTCTGTTGTCCTCTGGAAAATAAAGCAATAAATTGTATACGTTGCCCTTTTCAATGCACTTATTTTGTAACGCTGGAGCACTATACATAGTGATGGCATTTTTATCCTAAATCACAAGTTATAATGGGAGCCCCTGAGGTAAGAAAATACTATACAGCATCACTCCTTGCCCAACTGCAATATTGGTGGATATTCTATAGGGATGAGCCTGGTGTTTGACTCAAACCCATGTTCGAATCGAACACCGGCGTTCGTCCAAACCAGAACTTTGTGGGCCATCGCATCAAATTCGTGTGATACGAATGGCCCACAATGCACTGCGCCAGTCGCAGTGCATTGCTGGCTGATGATTGGCCAAGCATGCACTGTGACCCCGCATACTTGGCCAATCACAGGTTGGATGCCTGTGGCCAATTATAGCTCAGGGGGTTTAGTACACACCCCACACTATATAAGGCCGCCAGTGCGGCGGCCTTGTGTAGTGTGTTGCAGCATTCATAGAGAGAAGGATAGGCAGGGACAGTGTCAGCTGTGCTTTACTTCTTTAGATAGCGCTGTTACAGCACTGTTAGAGTGAGTGTAGTGTTCAGGGAGAGAGCAGGATAGGCAGGGGCAGGGAAAGCCACCGATTTGGCATGTCAATTCGAATGCCCAATCAGACAAATGTGAACCTAGGCTTATTAGGAGAAAAAAGCTGTCCAAACCTGCATGGCCCCACGTGTAAAAGTAATTGCCGGCCTATCAAAATGACCACAAGAGCCCAATGATGACTCATCCAGAAGGTCACCCAGAACAACATCTAAAGAACTACAGGCCTCACTTGCCTCCGTTAAAGTGATTGTAAAGTCAGAAGATTTTTCATCTTAATGCATTCTTTGCATTAAGATAAAAAACCTTCTGTGTGCAGAACCCCCCTCAGCCCCCCCTAACACTTACCAAGCCCCATCTCTAGCCAGCAATGCCTTAGCCATCCGGGACTCTCCCTCTTGATTGGCTGAGACACAGCAGTGGCACCATTGACTCCCGCTGCTGTCAATCAAAGTCAGTTAGCCAATCAGGAGAGAGAAGGGGTGGGGCCAAACTACGGCTCCATGTCAGAATGGACACACAGAGCTGAGGCTAGGCTTGGGTGCCCCCATAGCAAACTACTTGCTGTGGGGGCACTCGACAAGAAGCGCAGGCGAGGGACCCAAGAAGAGGAAGATCTGGGCTGCCCTGTCCAAAACCATTACACGGGGCATGTAAGTAGGTTTGTTATTTTAAAAGAAAAAGAAAATAGACTTTAGTATCACTTTAAGGTCAGTGTTCATGATTCAACAATAAGAAAGACTGGGCAAAAATGGCGTTTATGGATGAATTCCAAGAACAAAACCACTTCTGACCAAAAAGAACACAAAGGCTCATCTTTGTCAAAAAACATCTTGATTATCCTAAAGACTTTTGGCAAAAGTTGAACTTTTTGGAAGGTGTGCATCCCATTACATCTGGCATACAACACAGCATTTCATAAAAAGAACATCATACCAACAGTCAGACATGGTGATGGTCTGGGGCTAGATGACTTGCCATCATTGCTAGAACCATGAATTCTGTACATTCTCTTTCAGGATTTTCTGGTAATCTGGTCCTGACCTCAAGCACACTTGGGTTACGCAGCAGGACAGTGATCCAAGACACACGAGCAGGTCCACCTCTGAATGGCTCAAATAAAACCAAAATTAAGGTTTTGGAGTGGCTTATTCAAAGTCTGGACTTAAATCTGATTGAGATGCTGTGGCATGTGGCGGTAATGTTTTTTCCAGGAGTCTTTCAGGACAGCACACTTGAGAGACCTCGGCTCCTCCCTTCTCAGGAAACACCGCCTCCACCAGATCTTTAAAACCATTCCTTCCCTCCAGCCCTTCAGCACTGCAGGAGCACCTCCGGCCAGACTAGGGAGACAAAGATACATCATAAAAAATGACAAATACCTGATGCTCTTATGCCCTAATGGTAAAGACCTTATTTTGGGTGGGTACCGGTGCTGTCCTGAAAGACTCCTGGAAAAAAACATTACTGGTACGTAACTTCAATTTTCCCACTTTCGTCTTTCAGGGCAGCACACTTGAGAGGATAAGTGAGCACTTACCCTAGGGTGGGACCTCTGCTTACAGGACCTTACGCCCAAAGGCCTGGTCCTGGGCAGACAATAAGTCCAATCTGTAGTGCTTAACGAAAGTCTTAAAACTTGACCACGTTGTTGCTCTGCAGATCTGCTCGGGTGTAGCACCAGCCCACTCTGCTTGTGACGTAGCCATAGCCCTAGTGGAATGGGCCCTAATACCTTCTGGGACCTCCACCCCTTTGGCTATGTACGCCTGACTGATTGCCAACCTAATCCACCTGGCTATAGTATTTCTAGAGGCTTTAGAACCCTTCCTAGCCCCTGAAAAAGAAACAAAAAATGAATCGGACTTCCTGAATTGCTCCGTAACCTCCAGGTATTTTAACACACACCTCCTGACATCTAACTTGTGGAAGACGTGTTCCTGTTCCCTCACAGTATTCAAATGGAAATTTGAAGATACCTTTGGCAAAAAGGCCGGATCAGTTTTAAAAATAATCTGACCCGGAAAAACCTGAAAGAAAGGTGCTCCCCTTGAGACGGCTTCTAACTCACTGACCCTTCTTGCGGTAGTGATAGCTACCAAAAAAACGGTCTTGAGGGTTAAAAATTTTACCGTACAAGAACTAATAGGATCAAAAGGGATCCTCTGTAAGAGCCTGCAAAACTAAAGATAAATCCCAAACTGGGAAAAGGATGTAAACTGACTGGTCTCTGTCTACTTCAACCTTTAAAGAACCTGGAGACCCAAGGATTCGCTGCCAGTTGCTGCTCAAGAAAAACACTTAAGGCAGAAACCTGACCTTTAAGAGTACTGAGAGCCAGTCCCTTATCTGCCCCCCTCTGTAGGAACTCCAACACTGCTACTGGACTATGAACGTTAAAGGAGCTCTCTGCACACCAGGAATTGAATCTTCATCATAACTTCAAATAAATCCTGCGTGTCTCTTCCTTTCTAGAATTCAGAAGAGTCGCTTTTAACCTTTCGGAGAACCCCTTGCTTTTCAGCATCTCCTCTTCAGTAGCCAGGCTGCCAGACTCCACCTCTCTACCTGAGAGCAGCAGATTGGGCCTTGGAAAAATAGATCTTTCCTGACCGGAAGTATCCAAGGGGGTTCTACCGCTAGCTTCTTTAGTACAGAAAACCAAGGCCTCCTGGGCCAGTGTGGGGCTATCAAGATCAGAGTTGTATCCTCTAACTGGAATTTCCTCAGAACTGCCGGCAACAACATGGGAGGGGGAAAGGCATAGCACTTGGTAAAAGGCCATCTCTGAGAAAGAGCATCAACTCCTATTGCTCCGTCTCCCCGATTCAGAGAGAAAAAAAGGAGTTTTTGCGTTTTCCCTTGACGCAAAAAGATCCACAGACGGTCTCCCCCACCTCTGGACAATCAACCTGTAGATTTCTAGATTCAGGACCCAGTCGCTCTCCCTCAGCTTCTTCCTGCTGAGGAAGTCTGCCCTCTGATTTAGCTCTCCTTTCAGGTGTACTGTTGATAGAGAGTGCACTGTTACCTCCGCCCAGCTTTGTTCCTCAGCATGATCCTTGACTAAGTCCTCAATGCAATTCCTGCATAATACTTTCCCCCAGGATTCCCCTAACACACTTCTACATAAGGGGCACTTCTACTTGGACCCATGTGAGAGCTTAGACTTTTCCATGGACTTGTCCTGAAACGACACAAAAAACCCAACCAGCATCAGCCCCTGCCAGCAAAAATTAACACCAGACTGACACCAGGAGTGCACCCTCCCAGAACCAACCACCACCAGGGTCCCAGACGTGCAACTCTTCCCCTCCCACCAAGGAGGGGAGATCACCCGTGGAGTTATATGGGAAGCAGTAAAGGAACACCACCCCAGGGTTCCACTTACCTTAGAGTGGCTGGTGCTGACATCACCCGGAACCGAATGGGAACCATCAGTCTCAGACATCCCTTCAGTCCGAACGGTCGATTCGCCAAAAACTGCTCCTCTTAGCAGTCGCTACAGCGTGAATGAGGCAGACACCAGCCTTCGCGCCGTTCATTTTTGGCATCCCACGACCGGAACCAGAAGTCACGGGTGAACCGGACGTGACCTCTCCCGTCGGAAAAAATACGTCGCCCGTCATCCGACCCAGTATTGTGCTCCATGCTGGCCCCACTAACGAGGGGAAGACCTGCACACATCCAGCGAACACCTTCCCAAGGCAGCGCCAAATTGAACGTCCCATGCCTCCACTTTCCCCAAGGAAGGATGAGACGCACCAGACACTGAAGGTAATGGACTCCCCAGCCCTGCTGCATGTATGAGACCTTAATCTCTTCGGACATCCCTTCGGCCAGAGCGAACGTTCTGCCTTCAGGATAGAACTGGACTCAGCCTCCCCAGCTGATTTAAAACCAGGTTCCTAGCAATGTCTCCTCGCCAGAGGAAACACCAAAACTGAAGGGCTGGAGGGAAGGAATGGTTTTAAAGATCTGGTGGAGGCAGGGTTTCCCTGAGAAGGGAGGAGCCGAGGTCTCTCAAGTGTGCTGTCCTGAAAGACGAAAGTGGGAAAAATATATTTGCTTATATGTAGAACTCTGTCCAAAAATTTCAGAAAGAATGAGATTTTTGGATTTGAATGCAACAATGAATGCCACTTTCATCTGTAACTCATTACTTGAATACATTTTTATATCTATGCAAATTCCTTGCTTTATTTTTGTATATATGAGAAGTCTTTCTTCTAGTTGTGGCTCATGGCCTGAGACGTGTCTTGCCACTTTTGCAGCTGAGCTCTCCACCTGCTTTTGAAACACATTACCCCCTGTTGAACCCCTTTCCTTTATTTTATTTACAATTGTTACTTTAATTGTCATTACCCCCTTCCTCCTTAGTTATTCTTTTAGGTAAACCCCTAGCACTGGTGCTGCAAGCGGCACATGAAGCCTACTTTGCCGGCACTCGACTCCCTCCACATTAGCAGAGAAGCACATCGATGGCTCAGTGAGACACTAATGCATTCCAATTTCAGAATTCCCCACACCGCACCTGGAGGGGGAGGGGCACTGCACCTCCACACAATGTAAAAGATGGGAAACATTGTTTGGTTCTCTAACTCTGCTGTAGCTGCGATCGTCAGTTTTTGTGATGAGGAAGAGATTGGGTACAGTTCTGCTAGGTGGGTCGGTCCCTGTTTCCAGGAGGAGGACTGTCATTGGCCACTGCTAAAGCCAATCACAGTCCTGCTAACCCAGTCCACCATCTGGAGGAAGATGATTTGCTTGGTTGCCACCACCAATCTCAGAAAAAAGGGATTTCACAGTGATTGAGAACCCCAATCAGGTGAAAGTTTGTGGACATACAGTTGAGCTTCTGGGAACTTTGTTGAAATTATTCCTGAACCTTCTTGCTCCTTACTACTGAACTCCGGCACTGTGTCCCTTACTACTGAACCCCGGCCCTCTGTGTCACTTACTACTGAACCCCCAGCCCTCTGTGTCACTTACTACTGAACCCCGGCCCTCTGTGTCCCTTACTACTGAAACCCGGCACACTGTGTCCCTTACTACTGAACCCCCGGCACTCAGTGTCACTTACTACTGAACCCCCGGCCCTCTATGTCACTTACTACTGAACCCCCGGCCCTCTGTGTCACTTACTACTGAACCCCGGCACTCTGTGTCACTTACTACTGAACCCCGGCACTCTGTGTCCCTTACTACTGAAACCTGGCACACTGTGTCCCTTACTACTGAACCCCCGGCACTCAGTGTCACTTACTACTGAACCCCGGCACTCAGTGTCACTTACTACTGAACCCCAGACACGCTGTGTCACTTACTACTGAACCCCAGACACGCTGTGTCACTTACTACTGAACCCCCGACACGCTGTGTCACTTACTACTGAACCCCCGACACGCTGTGTCACTTACTACTGAACCCCCGACACGCTGTGTCACTTACTACTGAACCCCCGACACGCTGTGTCACTTACTACTGAACCCCCGACACGCTGTGTCACTTACTACTGAACCCCCGACACGCTGTGTCACTTACTACTGAGCCCCGGCACTCTGTGTCCCTTTATGCCACAGCCAGTATTCAGCGCAATGAAAAGCACATCCAACCACATTTTCTCAGCTGCGGGGACCAACTTATGATCCTAAACACCGGCCCACTGCTTTCAGAAAATGCCCCTGACCTGAGCTCATCATTGCGCATCCATTCCATATGCTTGTATGTGACATCACATACATCATATATATCACATACATCATATAGATCTCATACATCACATACAAGCACGTGGGCTGGATGTGAGAGGTGGATCAGCAGGATGAGTGTGCCAGGACAGGTAGATGTGTCTCATCTCTGCTTCCTTTCACCACTCTGTATATCACGCATGTCATAGATGAGAAGAGGGTACAGCAGTGAAGCAAATGACCAGGAAGGTTCAGCAGTGGGGAAAATGAGCAGGAGGGGTTCAGAGGTGGAACAGAAGAGCATGAAGGTACAGCGGTGGGGCAGATAAGCAGGGAGGTACAGTGATGAAAGAGATGAGAAGGGGGTTCAGCAGTGGGACAGTAGGGGGGTACAGTGATGGGCCAGGTGAGCGGGGGGGGGTTCAGTGTTGGGGCAGAAAAGCAAGGAGGTAGAGCAGTGGGGAAGATGTGAAAGAAGGTGTATTGGGGGGCAGGTGAGCAGGGGGTTACAGTGGTGGGTCAGAAGAGCAGGGGGAACAGAGGTGGCGCAGAAGAGCAGGGGGAACAGAGGTGGGGCAGAAGAGCAGGGGGAACAGAGGTGGGGCAGAAGAGCAGGGGGAACAGAGGTGGGGCAGAAGAGCAGGGGGAACAGAGTTGGGGCAGAAGAGGAGGGAGAACAGAGGTGGGGCACGCTCAATTTCTTTGAAAACATTTTTCAGGACACACTGTGCTCAAAAGGTTGCTTACCCCTGCTTTAGACAATCACTATTTGAAATCAGAAGTGTAGCTCTCAATTTGCCATTTTTTTATACTATAAATCTTTATTGGGGGGGCGTGGCTTGAGGTCCATGAAAGCGGCTGCTTAGATCCACAGCTCTGGTTCTAACTTCCTATCCTGTAGGCATCCTGTGTCCAAAATTCTACCAAGTGGCATTGATCTCTAAGGATGGCAGGCATCCACCGCAGAGATGATGGTGAATAAATACAGGCCACCCACGCCCAGTCCACGGCAGAACATCTGACATTGTTCAGGAGGCAAGATGGTGCCGATCCCTCAGGCATGCATGAAGCCATGCTGCAGCCCTCTCCTGCCTCGTCTCAGTCTTCTGCACAAGGGGTGAGTGACTCTCTACCAGCAGCCCTTCGCACCCACGCTGACCACCTAACACCCCTACATGCTCAGCAGACTGCAATTCATCAGGCCCCTCTCTAGATGAGCCTACACTGGCAAAAATCATGCTGGCTATAAAAGACTACATAGCCTCCCTCACTGTTCGAATGGAAAGCATCCATATTGATTTCTCCCTACTAAAGCAGGATGTACAAAACCTGTGGGAAAGGACGGGGGGGGGGGGGGCAGAAGAACATATCAGCACCCTAGAAGACACAGTGCACCCCTTAGCTGCAACAGTATGCACAGCTACAGATGAGCTGGTGGCCCTCAGATTAGATGATTTAGAAAAGGAACAATCTTCGCTATGTGGGGTTCCAAGGGTCACATCCTGAACGATTCCTCCATTTGTGGCTGCGCGGTGTCTTTGGTTCAGAGGTGCTCTCCCATGCCTTTGAAATTGAGCATGCACATTGCCCCCCCCCCCCCCACGTCCCCCTCTCTCAGGGGCCCCTCCAAGGTCCTTGATCGCAAAAATCCTCAATTTTCGGGACAGAGTCACTATACTGCGTCTTGCCAGAAAGAAAGGGCCACTCAAGTTTAACGGTAACAATACCTCCATATACCCTGATTTCTCAGCAGAAGTCCAATGCCAGCACATATCCTTCAGGGCAGTGAAAGATAGACTGCGCACTGAAGGCCTCCCTTACGCAATGTTCTTCCCGGCAAAACTGGGAATCATCTATGAAGGCAAGGACCACTTCTGCTCCTGTCCTAAGGAAGCCATGGCCTGGCTAGATGCTCGCTTTGGGAAACAACCCAGACAACGCCGCAATTAAGACCAGCTGCTGCACTTCTAGTTCTCCATACCTCAATGCTTATCCTATCTGATATCTGTTGGGACACACAGGATTTCCTAATCCTCTAATCAACACCTACATCCCTGATGTTGGGGCTAACCCATGGACTGCACCTATACTGCCCCCCTTTTCACAAGCTACCTTGCACTACCCCTGCAGAAGACCCATCTGAAATCATGGCCAGTTCTAACGTTTGATCCTCCCAACGTTTGCACATGTTGTGTCTTATATGACTGCTTCCGCGGTCTCTATACTGCTAGCAAAATCCCCCCAGCAGAAATTCTGATAAAGACAGACCCTGAAGGGAGATTCATCATAATTACTCTCTGTATTGTCTCTATAGTCTTTACATTAGTAAATATATATGTCCCACCTCAATTCTCCCCAGATTTACTTTCTCACTTGTACCTTCTATTACTGTCTAGATCCCCTGGTCCTCTACTGTTTGTAGGAGACTTTAGTGCCATACTTGACCCCGCCATAGACCGCTTGAGGGGTGGGGGCAGGTCCTATCCCTCATTTGTTGACTGGACTCAGGTGTATAACCTTACTGAGATATGGGGATGGAAGTACCCAGATGAGGGCCACTTCTCCTGCCACTCTGACTCCTTCCATACCATGTCTCTCATAGATCTGACATTTGCCCCTGCGTAGGTGCTCCCTATAGTTCACGCAGCCTTCTATCTGCCCAGAGGAATTTCAGATCATGCCCCTCTTTCTGTGGATTTCCTCCTCCTACTGAGTGCAGGCCCTTATATTTGGCGATTAAACTCTCATTGGTTGGAGGATGAAATTGTACAGACTGAATGCCAGAAGAGTATTACTGAATACTGGCATGCAAATCAAGGCACTGCTGGGCCCTCCACTGCCTGGGACGCATCCAAGGCGGTGCTGAGGGGCACCTTTATGTCCATTACAGGTATTTTGTGCAAAAATGCCCAGCAGTGCACTGAGGAACTAGAAAGTGCAAGGACAGTTTCAGAGATGGCTTATGCTCAAAACCCTAGTACAGATACGCTAACACCGTGGTTGCAGGGAGTATAAGCTCCGCCTGCTAGACCTTACTAAAAAACGTATGCTCTACCTTACACAAAAGACATTTGAACATGGCAATAAGGCTGGGTGCCTACTTGCCTACCTAACCAGATCCAACCGTACCCCTTTCTCAATCCGTAGGATCCTGATATCCCAGGATAAGATTAGTGACATCCCTCAGGATATAACAGACGCTTTCCTAGCTTTCTACCTTGACCTCAATACTACTAGAGCCCACTGCTCTGAGACCCAACTTGATGAATACTTAACCCAAACAGCACTTCCCCAACTGTCAGGCCAACACCGTGCAGACCTAGACAAACCTCTCTCTATAGAGGAACTCTCCTTTGCAATTTCGCAGCTGCCGACCAATAAGACACCAGGCTTGGATGACTTCCTAGCTGAATGCACACTCCCGACACCTCCTGGGTCCCATTCTACTCAATACATATAATGAGGCCTTGAAAGACAGAGTACTTCCTCCCTCAATGAGAGAGGCATTGATCATTCTGATATTAAAACCTCAGAAAGATCCCCTTAAATGTGACTTCTATCGGCTGATATCCCGTATCAATGTAGATGTCAGGAAAGGCTGGCTGGGGACAGTGGTCCGTCACCTGTCTGTGTGCGCGCCTGCGGGTGCCTGGTGTGCATGTTCGCGGTTTCGCGGCTGCACGCGTTTGCGGTCGCGCGAGTGCGCGCATGGTTACCAGCGCCAGGCGGGCTATTTAAACCCAGTTCTCCCTTCAGATCTTGCTGCTTGATCTACAGCATTCCTGAGACTACTACCCGAATCTGATCTGTTGTGTATTTGACCCGGCCTGACCTGTGACCTTCATTGCCTTCTGCCTGCCTCTGACCTCCGGCTTGTCTACGACTCTGCACATGTCTCATCCTCTGGTCCATCCGTGCTCATCAGTTACCGACCCGTTCTGTTCCACATTCCTGCCTCTGCCTGCTGCATCTGTTCCTGTACTGACTGTTTGGTTTGACCCGGCTTGCCTGACTCTTCTGCGTGCCTGCCCCTGAGTGACCCACCTGTTCCTGTTGGTCTCCTGCTGTGTACTGGTTCCTGTCCGCTGCCACTGGGGCCTGCTTGTCCAGCTACAGTTCCTGAAGTCAGCCTGATCCATCCACCAGCTGTTGATCCTGCCAGGCACTCGTGCTACCTTTGACTTCCGTGGCTCCTGTCACCATCATCAGGGGCCGTGAGTCGGGGACGCAAGAGAGGTCTCCTTCTGCATTCCGGGCTCACCACTAGGTACGTGACAGTAGATGTCAAAATTCTAGCCAAAGTCCTGGCCAATCCTCTGAACAAAGTGGTTGCAAAATTGGTTAAGAGCGACCAGGGGGGCGTCATACCCGGCCACTCAATCAGAATGAATATTCGTAGACTATTCCACAATATGACCTACCCTCATGACTGTCTGTCAACCAGTGTTGTGCTATCACTGGGCATCTGCAAGGCTTTCAACAGTGTGGAGTGGTCTTATTTGTGTTGGGATCTACAACTGTATAGCCCCTGACCTATAGCATGGATGCGTCTCCTCTATAAAACAATCCACTAGCCCGCATATGAATCAATGCCCATGTTACCAAACCATTCCCAATCACCAGAGGCACCAGACAGGGATGCCCTTTGTCAACCCTCTTGCTTGCTCTGATTATGGAGCCCCTGACTGTACAGATCTGTAGCTCTCCATCAATTAAAGGCCTCCCCATAAATGATATAGAGGAGAGGATATCCCTCTATGCAGATGATACCTTAGTTTACCTAGCAGACCCCAAGACTCCCTTCACCAACCTTTTAGCTGAAATTAACACATTTGGTGACTTTTCTGGATTCCAAGTGAATTGGGACAAATCAATCCTTTTTCCCCTAGACCAAGCTACAATAACAGTGATTCGTTCGCACTCTAAGCTACAAGTTGCCACCTCCTTCAGATCCCTAGGAGTCTCAATTAAATTACCAATATCCCTCTATGTAACCAATAACCTATGCCCCTTACTGCTCCAATTACAAACCAAACAGTGGAAGGATCTGCCCCTAGACCTCATGGGAAGAGCCAATATTCTCAAGATGATTTACTCGCCTAAATTACTGTATGTCATGGCAAATTCCGCTTGTAAAATTCCCAAATCCATTTTTTAAAGTATTGACTTTTATTTGTACTGCTTTCCTCTGGAATGATCGCCAACCCCTAGAGTTGCACTATAGACACTACACCTCCCATCCCACATGGCCGGCCTGGCCCTCTCCAACTTCTACCTTTACTATCTAGCATCCCAGCTAGTTAACATCCACGATTGGCTTCATCCCAACCCTTACAATGCCTGTACCACTACTGAAGAAGCTATAGTCTTCTCCTTTGAAACTCTTCATAACATTGTGTACAGAGGATGCACACCACCTGAACAAGGTATGACCATTATACGTACCTCCCTCTCCCTATTCCAAACTGTAGTAGTGGAGCTTTCCACTGACTCCTGGAGGGCTTCTCCCAATAGTCCACTGTGGTTTAACCCTACTCTTAAAGAGGAAGTAAACCCTGATGAGTTTACTTCCTCTTTCATTCCCTGCAAAGGTAAAACATAATGGACTACTTTGCATCGCATAGTAGTCCATTATGTGTCACTTACCTGACACAGGAGCCAGCGATGTCACCGCTGTCCCCTGTAGTCCGGTGCATCCATCTTCTCGGTGGGTCTCGCTGCTCCGCCGCTGTCATTCGGCGAAGCCGCGATGACGTCACTCCCGTGCATTCGCACGGAAGCTGCCACGCGCGGCTTATCACCGTTGACGGGTGCTGCACCTGTGCGCCGCTGTCTACGGTGCATGCGCCGTAGACAGCGGTGCCTGTCTTTCGCCAAATATCTCCTAAACCGTGTAGGTTTAGGAGATATTTCTTGGACCTACAGGTAAGCCTTAATCTAGGCTTACCTGTAGGTCAAAGTGTGTTGTGAGGGTTTACAACCACTTTAAGGAACTATGCTGCATGCCTGACCCCAAAAGATGAACGTCCAGCGGAATCAAATACCTATGCCAAATATATTCCCCCCAAGGTTTCAAATCCTTCTCTCAGATGCGCTTAGATTTTGACTTACCACATACTTATCCATTTTACTATTACCAACTCAGACCCACAATACGAACACATTTTGGTTCCCTGGACAGCCCTCTTAAACACCAGACATGGAAAAACTCCTTAGGTCCCTGGACCAGACAAAACTCATCTCCACCTACTACTTGGCCCTCGTCACAAACATCAACCTTAGATTTAAGGCAGCACAAAAGAAATGGGACTCCCTAGATGCCCCTATTACAGAAGACGACTGAATTCTGTGACACATTCAAGACCTCTGTTATTTCCTCCAGGGACAGGGTGATCCAAATTAAAATATTTCATCACTCACACCTCACTCCAGCTAGGATGCATAAAATGGGACTATCATCCTCTGCTGAATGCTTCCGGGGATGTAGACAGATTGCTTTTCTCCACTGCTTTTGGACCATAGTACAAGATTTCTGGGTAAACATAGGCTCCTTCATCTCCTCTGCACTGGGTCCCCCAAGTATACTCAACCCCAAGAATTGTCTCTTGGGCATCTTTGGCGACCTCACCATCCCCTCCCAGGCCAAGAGACTACTCTGCATCCTTTATTTCTATGCAAAGAAGTCCCTTCTACTGACGTGGAAGGGTTCAGAGACCCCAACTCAAAATCTTTGGTTAAAACTGGTTAATGAGTCCCTGCCTCTATACAAGCTTACCTTTGATATCCGAAAGAGGAAAAAAAAAATACACAAAATCTGGGGCAGATGGTGTCAGAAACCATGAAAACAGAACGAGACAGAAGTATACTTAAATCACACTTGTTTAATAATAAAAGTAAATAGAACAAACGTAGCCCAAACATAGCCAAAGTTCTGTAACCAGAAATGGATAGTTAGCCAAGCCAGAAAGTCAGGGATCAGTGCAGTGGAACAGCAAGCAGGGTCTGGAACCAGAAGGGATGTCCACCAAGCAAGTCTATAAACAGGAACGCAGGAGATAGTTTCTGTAATGTTGACCAAGGCAAAGGCAGAGATCCTCTGGGCTGAACCGTAGGCAGGACTGACAAGCAGGATATCATCAACAGGTGAGTAGCTGTGGAGAGATAGGAGCTGGCAGTTAGCCAACAGCTGAGCGTCCTGAGCCCAGCCCTGACAGATGGCTAGCTAGCCCCCTGACCCTCTCCCCCATAATGGAAGATTCTGAATTTGAATACAGACCTGTGTCTGGAAAGCTGTCTGCCCTGAGGGAGACTGCAGCCCATTTAAGAGGGATTCTTTGCCCAGGGACTGGGAAAGGCTGACCAGCTTTGAGAGTCGGGGAGACTAAGGAAGCCAGTGAGTCCAGGTAGCTGGAAAGAATCGATAACGCTGTGGGGAGCAAACAGAGGAACTGTTGATAAGAGAGAGCCAGGTGGCTCGGTATGTTTTTCATTTATGAGTGCCGAATGAAGTTAAACCCCTGCGTGGGATTCTTGGATGGACTTTTGTTTTGTGTGCCTATCTGATGTGGACTCACTGCACAAAAATGCATCTATCCACTTGAGCTAAACACCCCAATATCACAGTATGTATGTCTGTCTGTTAAGAAAGTGCAATAAAAAAATATCTTTAAAAAAAATAAATAAATCTTTATTTGGATTTTAACCAATTCAGCCCCGGAAGAATTTAGCCCCTTCCTGACCAGAGCGCTTATTGCGATTCGGCACTGCGTTGCTTTAACTGACAATTGCGCGGTCATGCGACGTGGCTCCCAAACAAAATTGATGTCCTTTTTTTTCCCACAAATAGAGCTTTCTTTTGGTGGTATTTGATCCCATCTACGTTTTTTTTTTGTGCTATAAACAAAAAAATAGCTCCAATTTTGAAAAAAAGCTATATTTTTTACTTTTTGCTATAATAAATATCCCCAAAAAAAATGTATATTTTTTTTTCCCTCAGTTTAGGCCGATATGTATTCTTCTACATATTATTGATAAAAAAAAAAAAAAAAATCGCAATATGTGTTTATTGATTGGTTTGCGCAAAAGTTATAGCATCTACAAAATAGGGGATAGTTTTATTACATTTTTATAATTTTTTTTTTATTAGTAATGGTGGCGATCTGCGATTTTTATTGTGACTGCGACATTATGGGGACACGTCGGACACTTTTGGTGCTATTTTGGGACCATTCACATTTATACAGCGACTAGTGCAATTAAAAATGCATTTATTACTGTGTAAATGTGACTGGCAGTGAAGGGGTGCTGCAGGGGTTAAGTGTGTCCTAGGGAGTGATTCTAACTGTAGGTTGGATGGGCTAGCAGTGACACATCACTGATCACCATTCTCGATTACAGGGAGCTGTGATCAGTGGTAGTGTCACTAGGCAGAACGGGGGAAATGCTTACATTAGCATTTCCATGTTCTTCCCCTCCGTGAGACGATTGCGGGTATCCCCTCAGACATCGAGTCCGCGGGGCCCATGGTCGGACTCACAGAGCTCGCGGTGGAGCACGCGCCTTCTATGCAAGTCTCGCGAGATCAAGTATATTAATGGGATTTTGCGCAGCGGAGCCAACCAGCCACAGTAAAACTGAGGCGGCTGGTCCGGCAGCAGTTAAAGAAATACAGGAAACAAAGAATGAGACAATACATTCTCAAAATATAGTATGTGTACATATTAGGTAGTTCAAAAAACAAGCGAATATAATCTTAAAGAAATACAAGTAGTCAAGCTATTGTTTTGCATATATACAATGGTTTTTAGAGGTAACAAACTGGAAGGAAACAACACTAAAGCCTGGTACACACGATCAGATTGTTGGCCAACAAAACGTCAGACTTTTGTCCGAAGGGCGTGTGCCAGGAACTTGTCTTGCATACAAACGGTACACAATTGTCTGCCAACAAACACGAATTTAGTGACATACTACAAGGATTTTCAGCTCTTGAGCGCCACCCTTTGGGCACCTTCTGCTAATGTCATGTTTGGTGAGCATTAATTCCGAGCATGCGTGTTTGTACTTTCAACTTTTGAGTGACGGACTTGTGTACAGACGATAGGAAAATCTGACAACAGACCATTGTCTGCTGAAAATTGACTAGCCTGCCATCCAGGGGTGTAACTATAGGGGGTGCAGCAGTCGCGACCGCAACCATGCCCTGTGATGCAGGGGGCTCATGCAGCCCCCTCTACATATGGCCGGCAACAGCATAGGCAGCTAGGGGTACCAGTGCACCATGCATACGGGTGGCTGGAGGTAGAGGGTGACTAGCAGAGCTCCATGCTCGACTATCGCACTGGCTGCTCTTTAGTTGAGCTTTCCCCGGATGAATTGTGTCCTCAGCCGGCTCCTTAGAGTACCCCTCTCCTGCTCCATGCATTGTCACTCAGTCCGATGTCTGTTCTCCCCAGCCAGAGTCCCGCCCCCCCCCCCCAAGTCCGGCCCACACTGCACTGCATACTTCTCACGGGTAAACAAACTTTAAGCACACAGATGCAGTGCAGCCCTATGGGAGCCGGCTCCCTGGAGGACACTGTAGGCTTGTTTGCCAGCCCCCCTTCTCCCCCATCATACACAGATGATGAAAGGTCTTTCTGGGAGATATGCTGATCGCCCGTCCAGCACACTGGATGGAGCCCAGGCCAACATGGATGAGTGGGCGGCCTACAGCTTGGTCATGGTGAGTGAGAGGACCCCATCCCCCACACACCATTACATACCCCCTCCATCTCCCCCTGGGGACAGGGATCCCTTCTCACCTGGGGGCAGTAACTTCATCTGCCCTGGAGAAAAGGACCTCATCTCTTCTGGTGATGGGGACCCCATCCTGCCTAGGGACAGTCCCCCAATGGGGCACCTAAAAAAAAAAAATAAAAAAAAAAACTACTGATACCAGTGGTGGAAATACAGGGCTCACAAAGGTCATACCTGTGACCACGCCCTGGAGTTCCACCGCCAGACTCGGAGGGAAGGGCCCTGGCTGGGGTTCAGGGGGGCCCTTCATGGTTTCTTGCATCGGGGCCCTGAAGGCTCTAGTTACGCCACTGCTCCCATCCAACATTTGTTGGCGTACAATTGTCTGATGGAGCATACTAACGGTCGGATTTTAGGCCAACAGTCTGTCATCACCCAATTCCCTGCCGAAAATCCGATCATGTGCACTAGGCTTAAGTCTATGATTGTAACCCGTAGGCAGGGATGAGCCCGATGTTTGAGTCGAATGTAACTCAATGTGCCCCTGAGGGGCCTGGTATGGATTTTGGGGGGCCCCTACGCCATTTTTTTTTACATTTTGGTGTGGGGTTCCCCTTAATATTTATACCAGACCCAAGGGGCCTGGTAATGGACTGGGGGGGAATCCAGGCGGTTTTTGTTCAATGATTTTTATCTATATTGCGGGGACTCAACAATACATTACAGCCGCATGCTGTTTTAAATTACATTTTTTCCTTTAAAAACACAAATTCGCACAAATTTTTTGCCTGTTCGCAAGTTCTGGTACGAACCGAACCAGGGGTTTTACATTGTTGGACTATGCTGCTACTGCAAGCAAGTTTGACATGTGGTGCTGTCTGTCAAACTCTGCAGGCTCCAAGCTGTCCATTGAGCTCAGTGCCTCAGACAAGAAGTGAGGAGAGGCTCTGTGAGTTCTTCCTCTCAGTCTGCTGCAAACAGAGTGTGCCAGCTTGTATTTAAACTGGCCGCTTTGTATGCAGCTTCTGACAGGCTGCGCAAGGAGCCCAGTATCTCCAGGACCATAGGTGATAGGAGCCCCAATTTTGTCCAGTAGTGGGGTAGACCTTCAGCTACATACCCCATAAATGTGGGCTCTATGTGACCCCTGGTTGCCGAGCCACGACCCTTGAAGTCAATTTTTTTATTTTTTTAAATGGGCCTATCTTAAGGTAAGGGGCCTGGAGCTGCAGCTCCAATAGTCCCTATGTTAATCCGGCCCTGCAGCCCACCCCTGTGTATTCTTTATCTTCTGAATGGAGAGAAAGATACGTTGTATAAAAAGATACATTGTAAAACAAACAAATTTGTAAAAAAATAACATTTAAAAACAAACAAAAATAAATGCATCAAGGTCTGATCTAGGCCAGTGTCAGGGTTGGCGTTAGGGTCAATGTAAGAGTCAAAGATCAAGGTCAGGGTCAAAAGGTAAGTCAGTATATTTTTGTATAGGATTTTTTTAAAGCTTTTTTTTTAATTATCAGTTTCAGTTAGTGTCAGTGTGTTTTTTTGAACATAAAATAGAATGCACACTATTGTTTCTGGGTCCTACTATCACTGTGATCCTCAGGAGCAGGATCATTTATTTTGGTGTTTTTTTTTTTATTTCTTTTTTTCAAAATTTTGTGTGCTTTTGGTGGCAAGTTATGGAAATAACAAGAAATATAGATTATTGGTTACCATTTACCACCTAATGAAAGTCCAATTTGTCCTGAGAAAAAACACAGTATAATCCACCTGGATACACAGAGAAGTTGTGATGATATGTACGGATTTATTAATACATGTCAAAGTTGCAAGGAACTTTTTACTTTACCCTCAGTCACTAAGGGGTTAACGGATGTTTGACTATGAAGACTTTAAATGATTTATTATATATTTTTTTTCTCTATAAAAGATAATAGAAATAAAAGATAATGATTTGGTATGCTTACCAGGTATTTCCTGCAGGTTGGAATATTTCCTTTTCATGTTTTATTTGCAATCAGATCACTAGAGGAGAAATCAGTTCTCTTTGTACACCGAGACACATGACAGTCTTTCCTTTGGTATTAGTCTGTAATATTAAAAAAGAGATCAATACATGTGTATGGAATAATCAATCAAAAAAAAAAGCCATGCAGTGTAATCTACATAAACACTGTGTACAACAACACATGGTGTGTGACTATGGGAAACAATGCCATTCATTGCAGTGGCACCCGAGACCCTAACATGTACACAGGCAAAATAAAGTGCTCCATCTTTAATGCAAGTTATAAAGAACACAAAAACTGATCTGGAGAAAAAGCCTGCGCTTTATTTAAGGGCCCACTGAAAATCTGCACACATGTGAATAGACTCTAAATCAATAAAGCCTGTCGGATGTTACAATTTCATTCTTAATCCCTCTTATCACTCAGGCGGCGTACACACGGGCGGACTGTCTGCCGAAACTAAGTTCGTCAGACAGTCCGCTCAAACTTTTGAATGAACGAACTTGCCCACACACGGCACTTTTTGAGCGGACTAAGTTCGTCGTACTAAGTCCGCGCAACTTTTGAAATGAACGGACTCGCCCACACACGAGGACAGTCCGCTCATTTCGAGCGCGTGTCAAGGTAGGCGGGGCCCGCGACGGAGACGTCGCGGGCTCCGCCGCCTGGAATGGACTTAAAGGGGAACCCAAACGCCGAAAAAAAAATCGGCGTGTGGGTCCCCCCAAAGTCCACAACAGACCCTTGTCTGAGCACGCTACCCGGCCGGCCAGGAAAGGGGGGCGAGCGAGCGCGCCCCCCCTCCTGAGCCGTACCAGGCCGCGTGCCCTCAACATGGGGGGTGCCTTGGGGAAGGGGGGGGGCCGCGCGGCCCCCCCACCCCAAAGCACCTTGTCCCCATGTTGATGAGGACAAGGGCCTCTTCCCGACAACCCTGGCCGTTGGTTGTCGGGGTCTGCGGGCGGGGGGCTTATCGGAATCCGGGAGCCCCCTTTAATAAGGGGGCCCCCGGATACCGGCCCCCCACCCTATGTGAATGAGTATGGGGTACAATGTACCCCTACCCATTCACCTGTAAAATAAAAGTACCCAAAAAAAAAACACAACACACAAGATAAAATATTTTATTGCACAGCTCCGGGGGTCTTCCGTCTTCGGGGGTCTTCTCGCCGGACTCCTCCGCTACCTTCTTGTAGCTCTTTTGCTAGCGGAGGAGTCCGGCTTTCTTCCTCCCCGCCGCCGGCCTCTTCTCCCGACTTCGGGGGTCTTGTCCCCCTCTTCGGTTCTTCTGCCGGGCCACCGCGCCTTCTTATAGCTCTTTTAGAGGCGGTGGCCCGGTCTTCTGTCGCCGCCTTCCGTTCTTCTGCCGGGCCACCGCGCCTTCTTATAGCTCTTTTAGAGGCGGTGGCCCGGTCTTCTGTCGCCGCTGTCGCCGTCATCGCCGCCGCCTTCCGTTCTTCTTCTTCTTCTCCAGGAGATGTTGACACGACGCTCTCTCCGGCCGGAATGCCAGAGCCGCACTGCGCGGCCACTTATATAGTGACAATGGGGCGGTGTCACATGGTATATGTCACATGGGTTGGTCACATGGGTTGATGTCACATGGGGACTATGACATCGTAAGGGGGCGGGGTCACCATGTGACCAACCCATGTGACATATACCATGTGACACCGCCCCATTGTCACTATATAAGTGGCCGCGCAGCGCGGCTCTGGCATTCCGGCCGGAGAGAGCGTCGTGTCAACATCTCCTGGAGAAGAAGAAGAAGAAGAACGGAAGGCGGCGGCGACGACGACGGCGACAGCGGCGACAGAAGACCGGGCCACCGCCTCTAAAAGAGCTATAAGAAGGCGCGGTGGCCCGGCAGAAGAACGGAAGGCGGCGTCAGAAGACCGGGCCACCGCCTCTATAAGAGCTATAAGAAGGCGCGGTGGCCCGGCAGAAGAACCGAAGAGGGGGACAAGACCCCCGAAGTCGGGAGAAGAGGCCGGCGGCGGGGAGGAAGAATGCCGGACTCCTCCGCTAGCAAAAGAGCTACAAGAAGATAGCGGAGGAGTCCG
The DNA here is from genome assembly GCF_037356315.1 of Lithobates pipiens. Lineage (NCBI taxonomy): Eukaryota > Metazoa > Chordata > Amphibia > Anura > Ranidae > Lithobates > Lithobates pipiens. The sequence continues at coordinate 36,523,841 of NW_027507791.1, read as the reverse complement.
GCGAGAAGACCCCCGAAGACGGAAGACCCCCGGAGCTGTGCAATAAAATATTTTATCTCGTGTGTTGTGTTTTTTTTTGGGTACTTTTATTTTACAGGTGAATGGGTAGGGGTACATTGTACCCCATACTCATTCACATAGGGTGGGGGGCCGGTATCCGGGGGCCCCCTTATTAAAGGGGGCTCCCGGATTCCGATAAGCCCCCCGCCCGCAGACCCCGACAACCAACGGCCAGGGTTGTCGGGAAGAGGCCCTTGTCCTCATCAACATGGGGACAAGGTGCTTTGGGGTGGTGGGGGGGCCGCGCGGCCCCCCTCCCCCAAGGCACCCCCCATGTTGAGGGCACGCGGCCTGGTACGGCTCAGGAGGGGGGGCGCGCTCGCTCGCCCCCCTTTCCTGGCCGGCCGGGTAGCGTGCTCGGACAAGGGTCTGTTGTGGACTTTGGGGGGACCCCCACGCCGATTTTTTTTGGCGTTGGGGTTCCCCTTTAAGTCCATACCAGGCGGCGGGGCCCGCGACGTCTCCTTCGCGGGCCCCGCCTACCTGGAGACGCGCTCGAAATGAGCAGACTTTTCTCCGGGCGGGAACAGTCCGCTCATTTCGAAAGTACAGCGGACTGGCACACACACGGGCGGACTGTCCGCTGAAACCAAGTTTCAGCGAACAGTTTTACGGAAATTCCGTAAGGCCGCGTACACACGCGGGGACTGTTTGCTCAACTTTGTCCGCTGAACAGTGTTTCAGCGGACAGTCCGCCCCTGTGTGGGCTTTCAATGGACAGTTTCAGCGAACAGTCTGCTGAACAAGGTTTTTCGGAATTTCCGAAAAACTGTCCGCTGAAACCTTGTTTCAGCGAACAGTCCCCTCGTGTGTAGGCTTGTTCGTCAAACAAAGTTCCGTGCATGCTCAGAAAGAATTTATACGCCGAAGGTTGCATTGCAGTGTATAGGATGTCGTTTTCTAGTCCCGTCGTACGTGCCGTTCACGTCATCGCGCACGGTTTCAGCAAACTGTTCGTTCATCGTGTGTGGGCAAGTCCGTTCATTCTAAGTTTGAGCGGACTGTTCGCTGAAACTGTTTGACGGACAAAGTTGAGCGAACAGTCCCCGCGTGTGTACGCGGCCTAAGACTTTGTTCGTCAAACAGTCCGCTGAAACTGTGCGCTGAAGCCCACACACGAGCGGACTGTCCGCTGAAACACTGTTCAGTGGACAAAGTTGGGCGAACAGTCCGCCCGTGTGTACGCGGCCTTAGTCCCCTTTCACACCTGTGCATCTTGTCATTCAATTTGACAGTTCCAAATCACATGACGAGATGCAGAATATTTGTGCCTATGGAAGCGGTCAAATCAGTGCAACTCTGACTTGCACCCTGTAGAAAATGATTCTTGCACTATTTTTAGTGATTTCAAGTTGACTTGCATTGACATCTGTGCATGAAATCATGTCAGGAAGCCGCAGATGAAATCGTACTGTCCTGCAGCTTTGAAATTGTGCTGCAGTAGTGCAATTTCAAAAAATTTATTAAAACGGTGTTGCGCTCCTGGCGTGAAACTAAATTAAATAAACGATAAAAAATTCTCAAAAATTCCTAGCGTGAAGCTAATTAAATATTAATAAAAAAATTCTCAAAATTCATGTGGTAAAAACCTAAAAAGCAAAAATCACTAAATAATCAAATATATAAAGAAATCCAAAAAAAAGAAGGGCATATATATATATACAGCTAGTGGTGACAACGATAAATATCGCAGAGATGCAGGATAAATGTGAATAATAATATTCAATCATATAAAGTGCAATAGTGAATAAATGAATTAAACTTAAAAAAATATATATATATTATATATATATATATATATATATATATATATATATATATATATATATATATACACATACATACATACATATAAATATCATAGTGTGTATCCCAATATAAAGTGCAATAGTGTCACTCAGGTGAGGAAAATATCAATCAATGCATAAAAAGTCCTCCAAACAATACTAGAAAGACATCATTGGTATGTGCCAAAAACAAGTGTCCAGTGCATATCATCCAGGTGTTTGCCAACCGGTGAATGTGCTAAACAATTACCTTACAGCTGTAAGGTCAAACAGCATAAACACCGACTCCTGGGGTGGAAGGGGAGAGAAGGGAGAGAGGTCCAATATCGCACAGCTCCTCCTATCCTGGCACTTAGTATCCGTGGTGGCTTTAAGGGAATGCTCAAAAGACAAAGAAGGAGCCGGCCATGGTGCAGTATTTTATAATAAAAGCGATTTTTTATTTTTAAAAAAACACACAGGCTACTCGCAAATTGCCAAAAGAATTTGCACATGAAAACAGTGACGAGCGGTCCACTCGTGCGTGTACGTCACTTCCGGTGTCCATCTGCTATCCTACGCGTCACGTCACTGTCACGTGACTTCGACTGGGATCAGCTGAGGGCATAGGAAGTGTCTTAATATAGGACAGCGGAATCTGCTCGCCGCCCAACTTAATGGTTAACAACGTAATTAGGTGCAAATAAGAAAAAGTAATTTAAAAATCTAAAACCTTTATTATAACTACTTTCAAACCGCGAAAAATGAATTAAAATGGGTAAATGGATTTAATAAACAGAATGTTATATCTATGAAAGATGCTCATACCATGAATAGCCTAATAGCAGCCATTTTCCCGAAGACTAGAATAGCTATACAGCGGGTAATTACGGCATGCTTAATCAGGTAGAGCGCTATATGTAACTATATAAACCCTTGATTAAGAAATATTGACCAGAACTATATCAGGATAAATAATGTTAACTTGCTTTGTGAAATAATATATCTATATATCTATATATATATATATATATATATATATATATATATATATATATATATATATATATCTACGACAATTTCGAAATGGTGGCCATTTTGTCATAGCCTAAGTGGATAAATACTGGTAAATTGGTGTCAGCAAGGAATGTCCGGTCTCCACAAGCATCAGACAAAAAAAATAAAATAAAATAAAAAAATTAAAATTTTTAATTTTCTTATATACATGTATACTTTGAAAGGGTAGATTTTTAAATTATGTTTTCAATTTATATGAAATATAAATATATATTTTTTGTCCTGTCTAATGCTTGTCGTGAGTTTATGTGCATTTGTTGTATGAATGTGCATATCATTGCAATGCATTATAACAGACAGGTCTTAACAGGCTTATCATATACATTAACAATTAGCTATTTTCCCTCCCCCGGTGTCATGTGACTCATTAGTGTTACAAGGTCTCAGGTGTGAATGGGGAAGCAGGTGTGTTAACCACTTACCCACTGGGCACTTAAACCCCCTTCCTTTTAGCTTTCGGTGCTCTCACACTTTGAATGACAATTACTCAGTCATGTAACACTGTACCCAAATTAATTTTTTGCCCTTTTTTTCTCACAAATAGAGCTTTCTTTTGGTGGTATTTGACCACCTCTGGGGTTTTTGGGTTTTTTTTGCGCTATAAATGAAAAAAGACCAAAAATGTTGAAAAAAAATGCATTTTTCTTTGTTTCTGTGATAAACTTTTGCAAATTATACATTTTTCTTCATACATTTTGGCCACAATTTATACTGCTACAAATCTTTGCTAAAAATAACCCAAATTGGTGGATATTATTTGGTCTTTGTGAAAGTTAGAGAGTCTACAAGCTGTGGTGCGAATCATAAAAAAATGATCACATCTTATGTACTGGTGGCCGATCTCATTTCTTGTGACCCGAACAAGCCAGGAAAGTACAAATACCCCCAAATGACCCCTTTTTGGAAAGTAGACATTCCAAGGTATTTAGTAAGAGGCATGGTGAGGTTTTGATGTTGTCATTTTTCCCACAATTCTTTGCACAATTAAGATTTTTTTTTCCCACAAAATTGTCATTGTAATAGGTTATTTCTCTCACATGGCATGTGTATAGCACAAATGACACCCCAAAATAAATTCTGCTACTCCTCCTGAGTATTATGATACCACATGTGTGGGACTTTTTCACAGCCTGGCCACATAGAGAGGCCCAACATGCAGGGAGCGCCATCGGGTGTTCTAGGAGCATAAATTACACATCTAACTTGTTGACTACTTATTACACTTTTGAAGGCCCTGGAGCACCAGGACAATGACACGTGACTGACGTGGCACTGATGACAGATGACACTGATGACACATGACACTGATGTGGCACTGATGACAGATGGCACTGATATCTGGCAGTGGGGACAGGTGGCACCGACATTTAGTGTAGCACTTTATTTTCATATTTTTTTTTTTTTACTCACAGCTGCTGCAGCCGTTCATCTCTCCCTCCTCACACGCTGTCTCTGTGTGAGGAGGAAGAGCCGGTGATGGGAGATGATCTCATATGTTTACATATGAGATCATCTTTCATTGGACACGCCGATCACGCTGTAAATGGCTGCTGTGATTTGCCATTTACAGTGATCTGTGACTGGCTGTGTCCAAGGGTATTGAAGGGGTTAATAGAGAGTCCATTCTCTTATCCATTGCTTCAGATAAGACCCCCATATCCTCAAAAGCTAAATCTGTGTGCCGGGAAACTTGTAAGAAGGCTGCATCTAGCTTTGGGGTTTTGTTCCATACTGATGATTTGTCACCTGCAAATGGAAACCGTCTCTTTAAGGCCTTAGAAAAACACATTTCAGGCTTTAAACATAAAGATATAAAAATTTTATTTTTTGTGAAGAATCACCAACACAATTGTGAAGTGGAACGAAATCTATTGGATTTTTGAAACTTTTTTAACGAATAAAAAAATGAAAAGTGGGGCGTGCAAAATTATTCGGTCCCCTTGCGTTAATACTTTGTAGAGCCACCTTTTGCTGCGATTACAGCTGCAAGTCGCTTGGGGTGTCTCTATCAGTTTTGCACATCGAGAGACTGAAATTCTTGCCCATTCTTCCTTGCAAAACAGCTGGAGCTCAGTGAGGTTGGATGGAGAGCGTTTGTGAACAGCAGTTTTCAGCTCTTTCCACAGATTCTCGATTGGATTCAGGTCTGGACTTTGACTTGGCCATTCTAACACCTGGATACGTTTATTTGTGAACCATTCCTTTGTAGATTTTGCTGTATGTTTGGGATCATTGTCTTGTTGGAAGATAAATCTCCGTCCCAGTTTCAGGTCTTTTGCAGACTCCAACAGGTTTTCATCCAGAATGGTCCTGTATTTGGCTGCATCCATCTTCCCCTCAATTTTAACCATCTTCCCTGTCCCTGCTGAAGAAAAGCAGGCCCAAACCATGATGCTGCCACCACCATGTGTGACAGTGGGGGTGGTGTGTTGAGGGTGATGAGCTGTGTTGCTTTTATGCCAAACATATCGTTTTGCATTGTGGGCAAAAAGTTGGATTTTGGTTTCATCTGACCAGAGCACCTTCTTCCACATGTTTGGTGTGTCTCCCAGGTGGCTTGTGGCAAACTTTAGACGAGACTTTTTATGGATTTCTTTGAGAAATGGCTTTCTTCTTGCCACTCTTCCATAAAGGGCAGATTTGTGCAGTGTACGACTGATTGTTGTCCTATGGACAGACTCTCCCACCTCAGCTGTAGTTCTCTGCAGTTCATCCAGAGTGATCATGGGCCTCTTGGCTGCATCTCTGATCAGTCTTCTCCTTGTCTAAGCTGAAAGTTTAGAGGGGCGGCCAGGTCTTGGTAGATTTGCAGTGGTCTGATACTCCTTCCATTTCAAAATGATCGCTTGCACAGTGCTCCTTGGGATGATTAAAGCTTGGGAAATCTTTTTGTATCCAAATCCGGATTTAAACTTCTCCACAACAGTATTACGGACCTGCCTGGTGTGTTCCTTGGTCTTCATGATGCTCTTTGTGCTTTCAACAGAACCCTGAGACTATCACAGAGCAGGTGCATTTATACAGAGACTTGATTACACACAGGTGGATTCTATTTATCACCATCAGTCATTTAGGACAACATTGGATCATTCAGAGATCCTCGCTGAACTTCTGGAGTGAGTTTGCTGCACTGAAAGTAAAGGGGCCGAATAATTTTGCACGCACCACTTTTCAGTTTTTTATTTGCTAAAAAAGTTTAAAATATCCAATAGATTTCATTCCACTTCACAATTGTGTCCCACTTGTTGGTGATTCTTCACAAAAAATTAAAATTTTATATCTTTGTTTGAAGCCTGAAATGTGGCAAAAGGTTGAAAAATTCAAGGGGGCCGAATACTTTCGCAACGCACTATACCTCTTCTAATGAGAGCTTGTATCGGGAGGGTTTTCTGGAATCCCCTTCCAGTGCCTCACCCTCTGATTTTTGCCGCTAAATCATTGCCCTGTTCAGTGGAATGTTCTTGCACTAGTTTATTAATACATTCCTTACACAATGCTTTCCCCCAGGAATCTTTAAGTGTATTTTTACAAGAGTTGTGAGAGGGTTTGGTTTTATCTGTTTTCTGCAATAACAAAGAAAACCCCACAACATTAATACTGCTATACTCCTACCTGCCAAAATTGCAGGTGCACAGCATCTTTCATATGGGCTAACCTCACCAGGGGCCCCATGAACCCCCCTCTGACACCGGAGGGACCTTGCCTACCCCCCTTTTTCCCCCATGTACCCTTGAGGGGGGGTGGGGGGGTTGGGTGGTAGTGGTTTAGGCCAAGGGAGTTCCACCCTAGGTTCCCTTTACCTTGGTATGGCTGGAGCTCTTCTCTGCTGGAGCAGTGTCCCTTCCCTCTGCGTCTGACATGCTGGTGTCACCGCCGGAGCCTCCGCTGTCTCTACAGCGTATGTGGCTCCTCTCCAGCCCATGCCTGACTCCTCTTTATGTTTTGCGGCCGGAAACCGGAAGTGCACGCCCCCTTCGCCGGATGTGACGTCACCCGCCACCGATCACAATACCCGGTGTGGTTTGCACTGAGTTGAGTGCTTCACGCTGCTGGGGGTATGAGACGGCCGTCCATGCACCTCCTTGCTCTGTACTCGGAGCTGAACAGGAGCCCCCCCGACCTCTATCTGCACTCAGTGATGTGGGGCGGCATTACAGGGCAGTCTGTCATCTTTCGTTTGCCCAAGCAGCCTCTGCTGCTTTCCAGGACATTTGCCTGAGCCTCCTGACTCTCCTGCTTGGTTTCCTTGGTGTCTCCTCTCCTGGAGGAAACACAAATAACTGAGGAGCAGCCGGGGAGGAGGAAATTTATGGAAAGCTGGCGCAGGTGTTCCCTACAGAGGGGAGGAGCCAAGGAAATTAAGAATATTAATACTATTATTATTATTTTTTTTTTTGGGTGGCCCTCCACACTAGTGTGATTTTTACTGCACTTCTGTCTCAGTCTGATCCATGGTTCCTGACAAGGCAGCTCCCAGGAGATGAAGAAATCTCTATGCAGCATAAAATCAGAAACAAAAGGAGCGCCACTCTAAGGCTTGGTTCACACAGGGGAGACTCAGATCCGACTTGAGGTCGCCCCTAGTCGCCTCAGGTCGGACAACATTTAAAAATCAATGTACGTGAATGAGAGCCGTCTTAATGCACGCTACTGAAGTCGCTCCGACTTCAAAAGAAGTTCCTTCACTACTTCAATTCGACTTGTAGGCGACTTGAACCCATTGATTTCAATGGAGGTCGCCTCCAAGTCGGATCTCTGTCTATACGGAGGCGACTTTGACAGAATTATTAGCTCTGAAGGGGGAACTCCACGCCAAATTTCTGAAAAAAATTTGGCGTGGGTTCCCCCTCCGAGAGCATACCAGGTCTGGTATGGATTCCAAGGGGAACCCCCTACGCGAAAAAAACGGCGTGGGGGTCCCCCCAGATCCACACCAGACCCTTATCCGAGCACGCTACCCGGCCGGCCAGGAAAGGGGGTGGGGACGAGCGGGCGGCCCCCCTCCTGAGCCGTACCAGGCTGCGTGCGGCCCCCCACCCCAAAGCACCTTGTCCCCATGTTGATGAGGACAAGGGCCTCTTCCCGACAACCCTGGCCGTTGGTTGTCGGGGTCTGTGGGCGAGGGGCCCCCGGATACTGGCCTCCACCCTATGTGAATGAGTATGGGGTACAACGTACCCCTACCCATTCACCTGTAAAATAAAGTACCAAAAAAAACACAACACACAAGATAAAATAGTTTATTGCACAGCTCCGGGGGTCTTCCGTCTTCGGGGGTCTTTTCGCCGGACTCCTCCGCTATCTTCTTCTAGCTCTTTTGCTAGCGGAGGAGCCTGGCTTTCTTCCTCACCGCCGCCCTCTTCTTCCGACTTCGGGGGTCTTGTCCCCCTCTTCGGTTCTTCTGCCGGGCCACTGCGCCTTCTTATAGCTCTTTTACAGGCGGTGGCCCGGTCTTCTGTCGCCGTCACCGCCTTCCGTTCTTCTTCTTCTTCTTCTTCTTCTCCTCCTTCTCCTGGAGATGTTGACTCGAAGCTCTCTCCGGACGCAATGCCAGGGACGCGCTGCGCGGTGACTTATATAGGGACAAGGGGCGGGGTCATCGGTTGATGTCACACGAGTTGATGTCACATGGTGACCCCGCCCCCTTACGATGTCACAGTCCCGAAGGATGTTGGGACTGTCGCCATGTGACATCAACCCATGTGACATCAACCGATGACCCCGCCTCTTGTCCTTATATAAGTCGCCACGCAGCGCGTCACTGGCATTGCGGCCGGAGAGAGCGTCGAGTCAACATCTCCAGGAGAAGAAGAAGAAGAACGGAAGGCAGAGGCGGAGGCGGCGACGACGACGACGACGACGACGACGACAGAAGACCCGAAGAGGGGGACAAGACCCCCGAAGTCGGAAGAAGAGGGCGGCGGCGAGGAAGAAAGCCGGGCTCCTCCGCTAGTAAAAGAGCTAGAAGAAGATAGTGGAGGAGTCCGGCAAGAAGACCCCCGAAGACGGAAGACCCCCGGAGCTGTGCAATAAACTAATTTATCTTGTGTGTTGTGTTTTTTTTGGTACTTTATTTTACAGGTGAATGGGTAGGGGTACGTTGTACCCCATACTCATTCACATAGGGTGGGTGGCCGGTATCCGGGGGCCCCCTTATCAAAGGGGGCTCCCGGATTCTGATAAGCCCCCCGCCCGCAGACCCTGACAACCAACGGCCAGGGTTGTTGGGAAGTGGCCCTTGTCCTCATCAACATGGGGACAAGGTGCTTTTGGGTGGGGGGGCGCACGCCCCCCCCTCCCCCAAGGCACCCCCCCATGTTGAGGGCACGCGGCCTGGTATGGCTCAGGAGGGGGGGCGCCCGCTCGTCCCCACCCCCTTTCATGGCCAGCCAGGTGGCGTGCTCGGATAAGGGTCTGGTGTGGATCTGGGGGGGACCCCCACGCCGTTTTTTCGGCGTGGGGGTTCCCCTTGGAATCCATACCAGACCTAAGGGCCTGGTATGCTCTCGGAGGGGGAACCCTTTTTCTGAAAAAAATTTGGCGTGGAGTTCCCCCTTCAGAGCTCATTCTCTGATTGGCCACTGCAAAAGTAGCCTGGCCTGGGTCGTGTCTAAAAGTCGTGTTCAAGTCGTCTCCAAGTTGCCTCACAAAGTCATCCTGAAATCGTGTCGCCAGTATGCAAAGAATAAACGAGTCTATTTATTTAGACAAATGGTAACTTACATGAGGATGAACAATAAAGTACATATCAGACCCACCAGAGGTCAGTGGAGCTGTGACACTGAAGGACCATGGGGAGCCAGGTTCATCAGAAGTCCAGAACTCCACAAGGTAGTGAACACAGACGGCCGAGTCTCGGGGTGAGTGTGACCCCCTGCGATGGGGGCAGGAATGCTGGGCATGGCTAACGCGTTTCAAGGCTCCTTTCTCAAAGCTGGTTGGCCACAGCTGTGCCACCTGCATATGTAGTGAGAGGGAGAGGAGCTACAAATTGGCAAGGAGGACAGGAAGGGGTGGGGGGCTGGGCTTACAAACAGAGCTCTATACGAACAGAGATAAAAAACTGTTGTAACGGCTCAAATGAGCGCGGTTCTTGTCTGCAGCAACATACAGCAGTGACATTTACACAAAATAGCAAAAACAAAAAGATAATGATGAGATACAACTGAGAGAGCACCTATAGTAATAATGAACACCCATAGAACTGAATATTACATGAGCGGGTGGATGCTCCCTGCCCCACTCACCTCCTGGCGCGGATCAACCTGGCTCCACACGGTCCTTCAGGGCACTTTCACACTGAGACGCAATTTTTAGTGGTGCTTTACCATCATTTTAGCGGTGCGCTTTTAACCCCCACTAGCGGGCGGAAAAAATTGTTAAAAGCGTCGGTGCAGCAGCGCTGATCATTGATTTCAATGGGCAGGGGCACTTTGTATACATCGCTCCTATAGTGCTAAAAAGATGCTGCACCTCAGTAAAGCCCCTCAGTGTGAAAACAGCCTGAGAAAAGTATCTGATGGAAGTTTATTAATGGCAGACATGAAGAAAGAGCGACCGATCGTCCTCCATACAATCGTTCATCACACATCCACACCCTCCATCCCCCATCCTAGATTGTCCTCCATACAATCGTTCATCACACATCTACACCCTCCATCCCCCATCCTAGATCGTCCTCCATACAATCGTTCATCACACATCTACACCCTCCATCCCCCATCCTAGATCGTCCTCCATACAATCGTTCATCACACATCTACACCCTCCATCCCCATCCTAACACTCCGTATCATCACTCAGTATATTAGGTCTGGTTCTATGTGATCTTACCTTTCCGGTCACACCGGTCTGTGAAGAGACGATCTGGAAGCTCTGAATACAAAACAACAAAATGGAGAATTTTGGGAGGGGGAGGGGGAGAGAAAGAAATGTGACTCAGGAAGTTTCACTTTCAGTTTTCACCGACATCCTCCCAACTACAGATATTGTACATAGCAGAAAACTAAACACACAAGTGAGTATCAGATGGACTCGTCTCCTGATGGAGAATGTCGCTGGTCTTGCTGCCCTGAAGGATAGGGGTGTCCTAACAAAGGAAAAAGAAAACAACAGTGCACCAACCTTGTGCATTATCCTTAGCAAAATACTTTATTTAAAGAGGAAGTAAACCCTGATGGGTTTACTTCCTCTTTTTTTCCCTGCAAAGGCAAAGCATAATGGACTACTATGCATCGCATAGTAGCTCATTATGTGTCACTTACCTGACACAGGAGCCAGCGAAGTCGCCGCTGTCCCCTGTAGTCCGCCGCATCCATGTTGCTGGTGGCGTCTCGCAGCTCCGACGAATCACAGCGGCGCAGCCGCGATGACGTCACTCCCGCGCATGCGCACGGGAGTCGCGTCTCGCAGCTCTGCCGCTGCCATACGGCGAAGCCGCGATGACGTCACTCCCGCGCATGCGCACGGGAGTCGACAAATTAGGCAAATCCATTCTTGGATTTGCCGCATTTAGTGCGCCTGCGCGCCGCTGTCTACGGCGCATGCGCCGTAGACAGCGGTGCCCATTTTCGGGCAAATATCTCCTAAACCATATAGGTTTAGGAGATATTGCTTGGACCTACAGGTAAGCCTTAATCTAGGCTTACCTATAGGTCCAAGTTGTTTGGAAGGGTTTACTTCCTCTTTAAAAGTAAAATAGAAAACTACTCACAAATGTATAAACAAAATAACTCGTGACACAAGTCTCCAGATAATAATTATTCATGGTGGTAACAGAGGAGATTACAGAGTCACACACAGTGTATATATATATATATAACAATGGACGGTGTCACTAGAGCAGAAGACGATGTCAGTAGGTTTGTGTCAGTCATTTATATATTTTTTTTATTTTTTATTATTTGCTATACAATTTTTTTATTATCTATATTTTACGAGCCCCATTGATGAAATATCGCACGTCTAAACAGACCTGAGGACAGAGATTTCCCAGTCCCTTTCTCTGCAGCCAAGCAGCAAGGGGAATCAGCACAGCACATGGTGATTAGGGTGTGCCCAGGCACACCTGCCACACACTGTGCGTACTCCTATGAGCAGCTCAAATCATTGGATGTGGCGGCTGCATTCCTTTTCTTTTTATGCCTTTCCCCCCCCCCCTGTTTTCCCCTGATCTGACCAGTAACACCTCTCCTGTAAAAGCCTCGATCCGCGACAGGAACTGCATGTGAATCGCACCACATTGCACCAAAGAAGTGCAGGCACCTTTTATGAGCCAAACACAACCTCATCCCATCCCATCACATCACACACCAAACCCCATCACATCCCATCCCACCCCACACCACATCCAACCACATCCCATCCCATCCCATCCCACCACATCCCACCCCACACCACATCCAACCACATCCCATCCCATCCCACCACATCCCACCCCACCGTCGTTTTGTACAATGCAATCCAATGCAGGCAAAGGCAGTGTCTATGTGACCTGTGTGTGGGGTGTTGGTGACTTTGTATGGACACCCACTGCAGATCTCAAGGGTTGTGCAATTTGCATGCGGTGTGAGAAAAATCACACAGATCTCTGTGTTCCCCACACCACATAAGTGCGATCCTTTACTTAGAGTGCCGCCACTCTGAATGAAGGAGCACAGGAGGCACCTTTGGACAGCGGCATTGTCAGTCTAGGGGTAGAGGAGTGTTGGGCCCCTTCCACAGGAAGCCGATCCGTTTTGTTGAGTCCATCAGCTCAGCAGGGGATCGATCCATTGATCTCCGCTGAGCCGGCCGATGACGGATCCGTCTCTGATCACTGAGCGGGGACAGCATGTCCATCAGATCTCATCCGATCCGCCAGAGGGAGGGGCAAACGCATCGCCATACGCCGGATTCTAGCGAATCGGATGGCAGGCGGGTGTCAGTGAACACATCTCCGCTGACATCCGTCTCCCCATAGGAGTCAATGGACGGCTGAAAAACAGACAGGAGGATCTGAGGGGCTTTTCATGTGAAAGGCGCCTTAAATGGACTAGCAGAATAAGATAAAACCAATTGAAGCCAAACTCCAGCTTTTAAAGCAGCACCAGCAGAGCATTTCTTCTTCACCCTCATAAACTATGTGCTCCTCCACCAGATAAAATGTTCCTCTCACCGTGCGAGTGACTCGCATCCTTCACTCTAATAATTCCTCTTTTCCCTTTTATAAGAACAGAACTTTTATCTTGGGGGTGATCGGAGTTCTTCAGACTCGGTCGATGTGAAGGAGATTGTACAATCAGATTGTAACGTGTGTGGAGAGATTTATAGATCTATAAAAACAAGTCATCATCGCCCTCAGTGGTCACACATCTGAGATTACAGATTCTTCAAGGGTCCCTCAGCCCGGCTTCACATCAGTGCGGCTTTGAAAGCGAGCGACTTTCAGGGGCCAAACATCAGTGCGATTTGCACCGCCGATTTCATGGCTACTTCCAAATCCGGTGACCAGAATTCCATTCAATTCGCAGTGAGATCCGTGAAAAGTCATCCGGGAACCTTTGTCAGAATTGCTGCAGCATGAGGAGTCGCAGCGATATAAATGGATCCATTGCCTGCATTGGGGAGTCGCTCGTCATGCAGGTTGGAAATGTCAAATCGCAGGACAAGTCGCAGCGCTGTGAACGGGGGGCTTACCGACCTCCAGAGGAGCCCCGGGGGAGGGGAAGTCTGCTCTAGATGATCCACCAATCCTCATCATTGTTTCAGTCCAGCTGTAAGAATGTCACATGCGTGTGAATTGGATGCGGCTTTCATTGCATGTCAAGTCGCATGACGTGTGACCGGCTCTCAGTGTCCGCGGTGCGGATTCCAGAAGGGTCCGCTGCGTTGTTTTGGGTCTGGTTCAGGTGAGAATTCAGGCAAAAATAAAAAATTCAGCCCCGAATCGCACCTGAAGCGGTGAAGAGAAACGCACCGGACACCGGGCTGAAAACCTCGGCTGCACACATGTGAACCCGGCCTAAAACCTCTCCGATCCTCCTCAGGGAGGTCCTCATCTTATGGAGAGGAGTCATAAATCGCACAGAGATGACCAATCAGACGCCTGACATGTGACTTCCTAATCCATAGAGAATAAGACGTTTATAATACAATCCATCAAATAATCACATTATTTCCTCACCTCCACTGAAGAGGGTGACGGGATCCTCGGGGCCCAACCTGCAGACACATGGGGCCCTTTGGCCCTTGATGAGGGGCCCTTTGCAGACCCCCAGCAGTCGGTAGCGGCGGTATTCATCTGTAAAGAAGAGATAATGTCGCAGATTTCTCGCACTCTCATGTCACATGTCTGCAGTCTCTGATCATCTCCTCCAATAGGATTGAAGCCTCTGACAGTCTTCTGTCATATACACGGGGGGACACTGGGGGGAGGAGCACACGGGGGGACACTGGGGGGGAGGAGCACACGGGGGGGACACTGGGGGGGGAGAGAGAGCACACGGGGGGACACTGGGGGGGAGGAGCACACGGGGGGGTGGTGAATGGTTTGTCTCATTATGGAGGCTGGTAACCCCACAGCTAAACCCCCACATTTTACCATCCCCCTCCTTCCCAGCCATAAGTGTAGGCGGGGCCTCAGCCTCCAATCACATCTCAGGGTTTTGTGTGTTTTGCGCACATTTCTGAAACACGCTAAAAACACGCCTTGCGTTTTGCGGTTCTATTCATTATTAATGGCGCCCCAAATGCGGCGAGCAGACACACATTTTGTTGCGTGTAAAAATACGCAACAAACAGTGCAGAAAGGTCGGTGAGCGACTTTCCCACATGAAGGGCGTCCCATTGAAATGAATAGAGTGTGCGGAATGGGGGATGGGAGAGGATTTGTACCCCCCACACATAATCCTGCCCCCTCCCCCCACACATTTCTCCTCCCCTCCCCCACACATAATCCTCTCCCCTTCTATACACTCCTATACAAGCCAATGGCTGCACACGGCCTAAAGTACCTCAGTCACCACAGCTGTGCCTCACATTTCTCCTCCCCTCCCCCACACATAATCCTCCCCCTCCCCCACACATAATTCTCCTCATGGTTCCTCACAGTCTCAGATTTCCTCTCAGAGCAGAGCTGTGCACTTCCTCCCCTCCCCCCGGGAACACACAATGTGCACAGCGCCCCCAGAGGACGGAGGACTCACCTCTACAGGCTGCACTGCGGAGGA
Organism: Lithobates pipiens; assembly: GCF_037356315.1. Lineage (NCBI taxonomy): Eukaryota > Metazoa > Chordata > Amphibia > Anura > Ranidae > Lithobates > Lithobates pipiens. The sequence goes on along the minus strand of NW_027507791.1, from coordinate 36,508,729 downwards.
AGTGATGTCACCAGATGTGGGAGGAGAGAAGCTCCAGACTCTGCCTCTTTTCCAGTCTGTACAGGTGAGAAGAGGGGACAGTGATAGAGGGGGAGGGGGAGTCTGTGGTGGAGGAGGTAGGAGAGGGTCTGTGAGGGGTGTAGGGGGTAGAAGAGGGTCAGTGGGGGGTGTAGGGGTAGAAGAGGGTCAGTGGGTGTTGTTGGGGGTAGAATAGGGTCAGTAGGGGGTAGAAGAGGGTCAGTGAGGGGTGTAGGGGGTAGAAGAGGGTCAGTGAGGGGTGTAGGGGGTAGAAGAGGGTCAGTGGGTTGTGTTGGGGGTAGGGTAGAAGAGGGTCAGTAGGGGGTAGAAGAGGGTCAGTGAGGGGTGTTGGGGATAGAAGAGGGTCAGTGGGGGGTGTAGGGGGTAGAAGAGGGACAGTGGGTGGTGTTGGGGTAGAAGAGGGTCAGTAGGGGGTAGAAGAGGGTCAGTGAGGGGTGTAGGGGGTAGAAGAGGGTCAGTGGGGGTGTTGGGGGTAGAAGAGGGCCAGTAGGGGGTAGAAGAGGGTCAGTGAGGGGTGTTGGGGGTAGAAGAGGGTCAGTGGGGGAGTGGGGGTAGAAGAGGGTCAGTGGGGGGAGTAGGGGTAGAAGAGGGTCAATGGGTGGTGTTGGGGGTAGAAGAGGGTCAGTAGGGGGTAGAAGAGGGTCAGTGAAGGGTGTTGGAGGTAGAAGAGGGTCAGTGGGGGGGGTGTTGGGGGCAGAAGAGGGTCAGTGGGGGGTGTAGAGGGTAGAAGAGGGTCAGTAGGGGGTAGAAGAGGGTCAGAAGGGGGTAGAAGAGGGTCAGTGAGGGGTGTTGGGGATAGAAGAGGGTCAGTGGGGGGTGTAGGGGGTAGAAGAGGGACAGTGGGTGGTGTTGGGGTAGAAGAGGGTCAGTAGGGGGTAGAAGAGGGTCAGTGAGGGGTGTAGGGGGTAGAAGAGGGTCAGTGGGGGTGTTGGGGGTAGAAGAGGGCCAGTAGGGGGTAGAAGAGGGTCAGTGAGGGGTGTTGGGGGTAGAAGAGGGTCAGTGGGGGAGTGGGGGTAGAAGAGGGTCAGTGGGGGGAGTAGGGGTAGAAGAGGGTCAATGGGTGGTGTTGGGGGTAGAAGAGGGTCAGTAGGGGGTAGAAGAGGGTCAGTGAAGGGTGTTGGAGGTAGAAGAGGGTCAGTGGGGGGGGTGTTGGGGGCAGAAGAGGGTCAGTGGGGGGTGTAGGGGGTAGAACAGGGTCAGTGGGTGGTGTTGGGGTAGAAGAGGGTCAGTAGGGGTTAGAAGAGGGTCAATGAGGGGTGTTGGGGGTAGAAGAGGGTCAGTGGGGGGGTGTTGGGGGCAGAAGAGGGTCAGTGGGGGGAGTAGGGGTTGAAGAGGGTCAATGGGTGGTGTTGGGGGTAGAAGAGGGTCAGTGAGGGGTGTTGGGGGTAGAAGAGGGTCAGTGGGGGAGTGGGGGTAGAAGAGGGTCAGTGGGGGAGTGGGGGGTAGAAGAGGGTCAGTGGGGGGAGTAGGGGTAGAAGAGGGTCAATGGGTGGTGTTGGGGGTAGAAGAGGGTCAGTAGGGGGTAGAAGAGGGTCAGTGAAGGGTGTTGGAGGTAGAAGAGGGTCAGTGGGGGGGTGTTGGGGGCATAAGAGGGTCAGTGGGGGGTGTAGGGGGTAGAACAGGGTCAGTGGGTGGTGTTGGGGTAGAAGAGGGTCAGTGGGGGGTGTAGGGGGTAGAAGAGGGACAGTGGGTGGTGTTGGGGTAGAAGAGGGTCAGTAGGGGGTAGAAGAGGGTCAGTGAGGGGTGTAGGGGGTAGAAGAGGGTCAGTGGGGGTGTTGGGGGTAGAAGAGGGCCAGTAGGGGGTAGAAGAGGGTCAGTGAGGGGTGTTGGGGGTAGAAGAGGGTCAGTGGGGGAGTGGGGGTAGAAGAGGGTCAGTGGGGGGAGTAGGGGTAGAAGAGGGTCAATGGGTGGTGTTGGGGGTAGAAGAGGGTCAGTAGGGGGTAGAAGAGGGTCAGTGAAGGGTGTTGGAGGTAGAAGAGGGTCAGTGGGGGGGGGTGTTGGGGGCAGAAGAGGGTCAGTGGGGGGTGTAGAGGGTAGAAGAGGGTCAGTAGGGGGTAGAAGAGGGTCAGAAGGGGGTAGAAGAGGGTCAGTGAGGGGTGTTGGGGATAGAAGAGGGTCAGTGGGGGGTGTAGGGGGTAGAAGAGGGACAGTGGGTGGTGTTGGGGTAGAAGAGGGTCAGTAGGGGGTAGAAGAGGGTCAGTGAGGGGTGTAGGGGGTAGAAGAGGGTCAGTGGGGGTGTTGGGGGTAGAAGAGGGCCAGTAGGGGGTAGAAGAGGGTCAGTGAGGGGTGTTGGGGGTAGAAGAGGGTCAGTGGGGGAGTGGGGGTAGAAGAGGGTCAGTGGGGGGAGTAGGGGGAGTAGGGGTAGAAGAGGGTCAATGGGTGGTGTTGGGGGTAGAAGAGGGTCAGTAGGGGGTAGAAGAGGGTCAGTGAAGGGTGTTGGAGGTAGAAGAGGGTCAGTGGGGGGGGTGTTGGGGGCAGAAGAGGGTCAGTGGGGGGTGTAGGGGGTAGAACAGGGTCAGTGGGGGGGGTGTTGGGGGCAGAAGAGGGTCAGTGGGGGGTGTAGGGGGTAGAACAGGGTCAGTGGGTGGTGTTGGGGTAGAAGAGGGTCAGTAGGGGTTAGAAGAGGGTCAATGAGGGGTGTTGGGGGTAGAAGAGGGTCAGTGGGGGGGTGTTGGGGGCAGAAGAGGGTCAGTGGGGGGAGTAGGGGTTGAAGAGGGTCAATGGGTGGTGTTGGGGGTAGAAGAGGGTCAGTGAGGGGTGTTGGGGGTAGAAGAGGGTCAGTGGGGGAGTGGGGGTAGAAGAGGGTCAGTGGGGGAGTGGGGGTAGAAGAGGGTCAGTGGGGGGAGTAGGGGTAGAAGAGGGTCAATGGGTGGTGTTGGGGGTAGAAGAGGGTCAGTAGGGGGTAGAAGAGGGTCAGTGAAGGGTGTTGGAGGTAGAAGAGGGTCAGTGGGGGGGGGGTGTTGGGGGCATAAGAGGGTCAGTGGGGGGTGTAGGGGGTAGAACAGGGTCAGTGGGTGGTGTTGGGGTAGAAGAGGGTCAGTAGGGGTTAGAAGAGGGTCAATGAGGGGTGTTGGGGGTAGAAGAGGGTCAGTGGGGGGGTGTTGGGGGCAGAAGAGGGTCAGTGGGGGGAGTAGGGGTTGAAGAGGGTCAATGGGTGGTGTTGGGGGTAGAAGAGGGTCAGTGAGGGGTGTTGGGGATAGAAGAGGGTCAGTGGGGGGGGGGGGTGTTGGGGGTAGAAGAGGGTCAGTGGGGGGTATAGGGGGTAGAAGAGGGTCATTGGGGGGTGTAGGGGGTAGAAGAGGGTCATTGGGGGGTGTAGGGGGGTAGAAGAGGGTCATTGGGGGGGTGTAGGGGGTAGAAGAGGGTCATTGGGGGGGTGTAGGGGGTAGAAGAGGGTCAGTGGGGGGGTGTAGGGGGTAGAAGAGGGTCAGTGGGGGGGGGTGTAGGGGGTAGAAGAGGGTCAGTGGGGGGGGGGGTGTAGGGGGTAGAAGAGGGTCAGTGGGGGGGTGTAGGGAGAGGGTCAGTGGGGGGGTGTAGGGGGTAGAAGAGGGTCAGTGGGGGGGTGTAGGGGGTAGAAGAGGGTCAGTGGGGGGGTGTAGGGGGTAGAAGAGGGTCAGTGGGGGGGTGTAGGGGGTAGAAGAGGGTCAGTGGGGGGATGTAGGGGGTAGAAGAGGGTCAGTGGGGGGGTGTAGGGGGTAGAAGAGGGTCAGTGGGGGGGGTGTAGGGGGTAGAAGAGGGTCAGTGGGGGGGGTGTAGGGGGTAGAAGAGGGTCAGTGGGGGGGTGTAGGGGGTAGAAGAGGGTCAGTGGGGGTAGAAGAGGGTCAGTGGGGGGGTGTAGGGGGTAGAAGAGGGTCAGTAGGGGGTAGAAGAGGGTCAGTGAGGGGTGTAGGGGGTAGAAGAGGGTCAGTGGGGGTGTTGGGGGTAGAAGAGGGCCAGTAGGGGGTAGAAGAGGGTCAGTGAGGGGTGTTGGGGGTAGAAGAGGGTCAGTGGGGGAGTGGGGGTAGAAGAGGGTCAGTGGGGGAGTGGGGGTAGAAGAGGGTCAGTGGGGGGTATAGGGGGTAGAAGAGGGTCAGTGGGGGGTATAGGGGGTAAAGAGGGTCATTGGGGGGTGTAGGGGGTAGAAGAGGGTCATTGGGGGGTGTAGGGGGTAGAAGAGGGTCATTGGGGGGTGTAGGGGGTAGAAGAGGGTCATTGGGGGGGTGTAGGGGGTAGAAGATGTAGGGGGTAGAAGAGGGTCAGTGGGGGGGTGTAGGGGGTAGAAGAGGGTCAGTGGGGGGGTGTAGGGGGTAGAAGAGGGTCAGTGGGGGGGGTGTAGGGGGTAGAAGAGGGTCAGTGGGGGGGGGGGTGTAGGGGGTAGAAGAGGGTCAGTGGGGGGGGGGGGGTGTAGGGGGTAGAAGAGGGTCAGTGGGGGGGGGGTGTAGGGGGTAGAAGAGGGTCAGTGGGGGGGGTGTAGGGGGTAGAAGAGGGTCAGTGGGGGGGGGGGTGTAGGGGGTAGAAGAGGGTCAGTGGGGGGATGTAGGGGGTAGAAGAGGGTCAGTGGGGGGGTGTAGGGGGTAGAAGAGGGTCAGTGGGGGGTGTAGGGGGTAGAAGAGGGTCAGTGGGGGGGTGTAGGGGGTAGAAGAGGGTCAGTGGGGGTAGAAGAGGGTCAGTGGGGGGGTGTAGGGGGTAGAAGAGGGTCAGTGGGGGGGTGTAGGGGGTAGAAGAGGGTCAGTGGGGGGTGTAGGGGGTAGAAGAGGGTCAGTGGGGGGTGTAGGGGGTAGAAGAGGGTCATTGGGGGGTGTAGGGGCTAGAAGAGGGTCAGTGGGGGATGTAGGGGGTAGAAGAGGGTCAGTGGGGGGTGTAGGGGCTAGAAGAGGGTCAGTGGGGGATGTAGGGGGTAGAAGAGGGTCAGTGGGGGGTGTAGGGGGTAGAATAGGGTCAGTAGTGGGGGGTGTAGGGGTAGAAGAGGGTCAGTGGGGGGTGTAGGGGGTAGAAGACGGACAGTGGGGGTGTAGTGGGTAGAAGAGGGTCAGTGGGGGGGGGGTGTAGGGGGTAGAAGAGGGTCAGTGGGGGGGGGGTGTAGGGGGTAGAAGAGGGTCAGTGGGGGGGGGGTGTAGGGGGTAGAAGAGGGTCAGTGGGGGGGTGTAGGGGGTAGAAGAGGGTCAGTGGGGGGGGGGTGTAGGGGGTAGAAGAGGGTCAGTGGGGGGATGTAGGGGGTAGAAGAGGGTCAGTGGGGGGGTGTAGGGGGTAGAAGAGGGTCAGTGGGGGGTGTAGGGGGTAGAAGAGGGTCAGTGGGGGGTGTAGGGGGTAGAAGAGGGTCAGTGGGGGGGTGTAGGGGGTAGAAGAGGGTCAGTGGGGGTAGAAGAGGGTCAGTGGGGGGGTGTAGGGGGTAGAAGAGGGTCAGTGGGGGGTGTAGGGGGTAGAAGAGGGTCAGTGGGGGGTGTAGGGGGTAGAAGAGGGTCATTGGGGGGTGTAGGGGCTAGAAGAGGGTCAGTGGGGGATGTAGGGGGTAGAAGAGGGTCAGTGGGGGGTGTAGGGGCTAGAAGAGGGTCAGTGGGGGATGTAGGGGGTAGAAGAGGGTCAGTGGGGGGTGTAGGGGGTAGAATAGGGTCAGTAGTGGGGGGTGTAGGGGTAGAAGAGGGTCAGTGGGGGGTGTAGGGGGTAGAAGACGGACAGTGGGGGTGTAGTGGGTAGAAGAGGGTCAGTGGGGGGTGTAGGGGGTGGAAGAGGGATAGTAACACCCCCCACTGTCCTTTTCTATTGAATAGAAAAAATACAGTAAAACCGAATATTATGGAATAGAAAATAAATAACAGAATAAAAAAATAACCATCTTAGAAAATTTGAATTCAATATAAAAGGATAGAATAGAAAAAATAGAATAGAAACAAATAGAATAAAACAGAATAATATAGAACAGAAATAAAGGAATAGAACGCCAACAATGCAGAGCTGATCTTGGATGTGGAAATTCGGGACAATTTAGGAAACATCGATCACAGGTCGATCGGTAAAACTGCGGCGGCCGGTCGGCAAGCGGTGAATCTCGGTTCTCTTGCCGGGTATATGAGGAATGTATTGGGAATATCTGGCTGATGGTATTCCCTATGTGGAAGGTGATCGGTGTTGGAGATCCTCGTCGATCACCTGGAAGGGAATGATTCGGTGGATTCTAAATAAAATGGGAAGTGTTGTGTCTACAAATAACGGATTTCTAGGCCTGGGCTTCACTTCCTGCTAAAGTTCCCATAAAATGTGAATCGATCGATCTGCTGATTTCCTCTCATTATTAGTGACTTCTCTCTCTTGTGATGTGGGGGGGGGTTTTATCGGAGGTCGGGGGCAGTATTTGGCATGGCGCCCGATTGTCCCTCTTTTGGGACCAGATCCCTCCGCCCCTCATGTGTCGTCAGCTGTCCCTCGTTTTGGTCTGATGTGATCGTCTCTATACAACAATCGACTATTTTACTCCCAGAAGTCTTCTGCGGCCCTAAACTTTGTCTCCAGACTTTAGATTTCTGTGTTTGTTATCATGAAAATCTGATACAAAGGAGAAGTAGAGGTGAGAAAAGCCCTTGTGGTGTTTATCGATCGTTTTCTGCATATTCGATCGTTGAGGTCCCTGTAACCGGGGACACGCCCTCTGCTGCTTCCTGTGTAAAAGGGACGTCCCTCTTCATCAGTTCAGAGATTTGGGGGGAAAGTTTTTGGTCCATTTTATCAGATATCGATCGGGGAATTCTCAATGCTGGAGTGTAAAGAGTGTTGATTTAGGGGGTGGCGGTGGGGGCGGGGCCAGGTTGGTGCTGCCCACTTTGTGATTGGACGGTGGTTGGTAAACTCTTATTTGATTGGTAGAAGATATTGCTGCTCGAGTCTTAGTCATTTTTACTTTTTGCAAAAAAAAAAAAATCCCCCAAAAAAATTTCTTCATCACAATATTTATTCTTCTATTTTTGGTGAAAAAAATCTCAATAATCGTATATCGATCGGTTTGCATCTATAAAATAGGCGATCGATTTCTGGCATTTTTTTATTATTATTTTCCTAGTAATGGTGGCGATCTGCGATTTTTAATGGGACTGCGACATTGCGGCGGATGGATGGGAGACTTCTCTGAAGATCGGTATATAGAGGGTTCCATATAATGGGGGATCGATCGATCATAGAAGGAGATGATCGCACACCCGGCCAGCCTGTGAATGACAACGAGCACAAGGGGACCCTCCATGGATTGTGCGGGGGAAGGGCCTACAAACGCACAACGCATCCAGGACAGAGGAAAGGGGAGGGGCCTAGGAAAGCTCTCATCTTATTGGATTGGAGATTTCGAGGTCTTCATTGAGGCCCAGAGGGGACAACCTGCCGAGGGGGAAGATCCAGGAAGATTGACATTTACAATGTATCTGGTGCTCCTCCCTGTGTCCCGATCTCCTCCAATCACCTCCACCCCCCAACTCCCCCCCCCCCCCCCCCCCCCGAGTCCCGCGCCTTCTTTGTTGTGTGGATCCCGGAAGTGGCGGGGGAGGGAGAACTTCTCTTTATTAGTGATGATCCCCAATCCTCACCCCTAGAGGGCGACATACATGAGTCCAAACAAGGCTCCGCCCTCTTATTATGGGATGTATGACATCATAATAGAAACACGTGGGGGGAGGGGGCATCTCCATCCATGGCCTGTGTGGGGGATGGGCAGGCCTTCTGTGTATGGCCGTGCAGAGGGTGGGGCTCCTCCCATTCAAGTCATGGCTCTGTCTACATCCCAATGGAGGGAAACCCTGCAGGTGAGCCGTGCTTTTTCCTCCCTTCAACTGCTTCCTCTTTTATCTGCAGAGGCCGTGGCTGGGGGGGTAAACATGCCATGAATTCTACCCCCGCTCACTTCCACCAAACACCACCCATTCAAGTGAATAGGACTGCGACCATGTGCAATGAATGAGGATGTGGGGGGGCAGTGCGGGGTCCAATCATCTCCTCCCCGCCTGTCACGTGACCTCTGAAGAGCGTTCTGAATGTGGATCACTCATCAGAATGCAGCGCGATGTGAATGAGCCCTTAGGCAGGACATACACGATGCGAATTTCGGACGACCCGCCGAGCGATAAACAAAAACGGCACAACAACATGCGAGTGTACCATCAATTAGGTACGGAAATCGTACGTCAAAACACTATTTTCTCGCCAATAGAGGAAGTGATGTCATATTTTGTAACCTTTTAACCACACCCCCTACTGTACAAAATCGGGTCGTGCCAAGTAGGAAACGAGCAGTCGCTCTTTGGAGCGCACATTCATACGTTCTGAGAAAATGCCTTTCAAGGGGTACAATAGAAAGCAGAAAAATGGCGGCCATGGTAATTGGAATAATAGCCCTGGAGGAAAAGAAGAGTGTGGAGGAAATGCTGGATCCCGCAGCCTGAGAAATTCTCACATGTAAATCTATTGACAACCCTGAGGGAAAATAATCCTGAGGATTATCCAAATGATTTCCGGAGGTCACCGGAGTCATTTGAGACGCTGTTATGGCGTGTGCGGCCGCATATCACCAAACAAGACCCCTGAGAGAGGCTGTCAGCACAGAGGAGAGGCTCATGGCAACCCTCCGTTTCCTGGCTACAGGACGCTCTTTTGAAGACGTGAAGTTTACAACCGGAATTTCTGCCCAATCATTTGGTCGGATTATACCGGAGACATGTGAGGTCATAGTAAAGGTGCTCCAACCACAGTATTAAGACCCCCTTCACACCACGCTGCCTATAGCGTCGGCGGTAAAACGCCGCTATTTTTAGCGCTGTTTTACCGTCAGATTTGCAGCGCATTTTGGCTGCTAGCGGGGCGCTTTTACCCCCCTGCTATCGGCCGAGAAAAGGTAAAAACAATACGCCTCAATAGCGCGTTTTGCCGGCGGTATTACAGCGCTGCCCCATTGATTTCAATGGGGAGCAGCGGTGGAGGAGCGGTAAACACACCGCTCCAAAGAAGCTGCTGGCAGCACTTTTCCTGACGTCCTCCCAGCGCACCGCTCCGGTGTCAGAGCCCTCGGGGGATCACCCTACAGACAATGGTGCAGCTTTTTTAGGGTGGATTGCAGGCGCTATTTCTAATGCCGCGTACACACGAGCGGACTGTATGGCGTACTTAGTCCGTCATATAATCCGACGGACAGTCCGTCATACTTTCCACTGAACGGACTTGACCACACACGGATACCCAAACAGTCCGACGAAAGCTTGCGCGATGACGTGTACAGCACTTACGACGGGACTAGGGATGAGCCGAACACCCCCCGGTTCGGTTCGCACCAGAACTTGCGAACGACCCCCGCGTTCGGTACGAACGTTAGAACCCCATTGAAGTCTATGGGACTCGAACGTTCGAATTGGAAAGTGCTAATTTTAACGGCTAATATGCAAGATACTGTCCTAAAAAGGGTTTGGGGACCTGCCTCCTGCCTCAGGGGACATGGGTCACTGCAAAAAAAAGTTTTAAATACGGCCGTTTTGGCGGGAGCACTGATTTTAATGACGATTAAAGTGAAAAAAAAAGGTGAAATATTCCTTTAAATATGGTGCCTGGGGGGTGTCTGTAGTATGCCTGTGAAGTGCCACGTGTTTCCCGTGTTTAGAACAGTCCCTGCACAAAATGACATTAAACGGAAATAACACCATTTAAAACTGCTTGCGGTTTTAATGTTATATCTGGTTCCTGCAATATGGTTGAAAATCATTCAGAAAAATGGCATGGGTATCCCTCCCTGCCCATTACCAGCCTATTTGGGTCTTGTACACATATTAAGGGGAACCCCGTACCCATATTAAAAAAAGGAAATGCGTGTGGCCCCCAGGCCCTATATACTCAGAACAGCAGTATACAGGAGGTGCAAACAAGACAGGGACTGTGTAGGTTTGTTGTGTTAAGTTGAATCTGTTTGTAATTTTCAACCGGTACATTTTTAAAGTGTAGCTCCAGTCAAAAAAACTATCTTTAAGCTTTTTGGAAAACATAGGGAAGGGTTATCACCCCTGTATAATTTGTTTTGTCGTCCATCTTTTTTCATCTCACTTGCTGCTGTCTCCTTGCGTTTGCAAGTAGGAGATGTTTGTAAGTTGGATGTTTGAAAGTAGGGGCCTGCCCTATATTATAGCGGTATGTACTGGGTACAGAGCACGCAGACAGCACGCACTATCTCCTAACACTACTGACTGCAAGCTCTATTATTAACCACTTGTTAGCCCAATGTTTGCATAAAGTGAAAGATGAAGTTATGCTGAGTAAATAGATATCAAACATGTCACTCTTCAAAATTGCACATGCCCTTGGAATGGCGCCAAACGTCGCTACTTAAAAAATCCCCATAGGCGACGCTTTAAATATTTTTTTACTGGTTACATGTTTTGAGTTGCAGAGGAGGTCTAGGGCTAGAATTATTGCTCTCGCTCTAACATTCTCGGCGATACCTCACATGTGTGGCACATGCGAGCACATGGGGACATGGGCGCTTTAATTTTTATTTTATTTTTTTATTGTTCATTTTACTTTATTTATTTTAGTTTGACATTTTTTTTCCCAAAAATATATTTTTGATCACTTTTATTCCTATTACAAGAAATGTAAACATCCCTTGTAATAGGAATATGGGGTGACAGGTCCTCTTTACAGTGAAATCTGGGGGGTCAATATGACCCCACATCTCACCTCTAGGCTGGGAAGCCTGAAATAAAAAATAAAAAAAAGATTCTGGCTTTGATTGTACTGGCGAGTTGGTAGAAGCACCGGAGGGCGGTGAGGGGTGGGGGGCGTCTATGGCTGGGTATTTCAGGGTATCACCGAGTATGGCTGGGTATCTCTGAGTATGGCTGGGTATGGCAATTTATGGCAGGGTATTACAGAGTATTGGCGGGGTATTGGCGGGGTACTACAGAGTAATAGCAGGGTACTGCAGAGTAATGGCGGGGTACTGCAGAGTAATGGCGGGGTACTGCAGAGTAATGGCGGGGTACTGCAGAGTAATGGCGGGGTACTGCAGAGTAATGGCAGGGTACTGCACTGCAGAGTAATGGCAGGGTACTGCACTGCAGAGTAATGGCAGGGTACTGCACTGCAGAGTAATGGCAGGGTACTGCACTGCAGAGTATGCACTGGTATTGCAGAGTATTGGCAGGGAATTGAGGGGTTAAATTCGGTGAGCAGCGATGTGGGCACTGCAGATGCAGCCCACATCGCTGCTGACACCGATCTCTTTCCCCTCCGCTGTACCGATCGGTACAGAAAGGGGAGGGAGGAACAGGCGTCATAACATGACGCCGGTTTGTTTCCAAGTGATCACTCCGTCATTTGACGGAGCAATCGCGTGGTAAACGGCCGCTATGAGCAGGGTCCATAGGACCCGGCGGTCACGGATGCTCTCGAGTGCGCACACCTCGGGGCACGCGAGAGCAGAATTCTGGGAGGCCGTTAATTAACGGCCTCTATGAGTTAAACAACCGCCCTGAAGCCGTTAATCGGCAATGGGCAGTTGTTAAGTGGTTAAAGCTAGATCACTAGCTATATAGGTGAGGTGAATATAGTGGTGTATACTGCAGTCAGGGCACAGACAACAACCACTACACAGCAGCAAGATAGGAAATCAGCCAAAAACGATTGGTGTGTACTGTGTTGAAGGTACACAGAACACCCACTGCTTCAGATGCAAAGTAACACACTACAGGAGGCCGCCTTAAAGGCGGCCTTATATAGTGTGGGGCGTGCACTACACAGCCTAAGCTATGATTGGCCACAGGCAGGATGCCTGTGGCCAATCATGGCTCTCCTCGCTGCCGGCGCTGCGATTGGCCAAGCATGCGGGGTCACAGTGCATGCTTGGCCAATCATCGGGCAGCAATGCACTGCGCCAACGCAGTGCATTGTGGTCCGCGCGCGCGTCACTCGAATTTTGACGCGAACGGCCAAAACGTTCGGAATTCGCCGAACGGCCGAACAGCCAATGTTCGAGTCGAACGTACGTTCGACTCGAACACGAAGCTCATCCCTAGACGGGACTAGAAATAGTCCAATACACAGCAAAGCACCCTTCCGCCGTGTAAATCCTTTCTGGGCATGCACCATTCTTAGTCCGTCGAACTAGCCTACTGACGACCGGATTGTCCGCTGAAACCAAAGTATGACGGACAGAATTTCGAAAAATCCGAAATTCTTAGTACGCCGGACTGCACGCTGAAAAAGTCCGCTGAAGCCCACACACGAGCGGACTGTCCGCTGAAATGTGTTTCGACGGACTAAGTACGCCATACAGTCCGCCCATGTGTACGCGGCATTACGCTATAGAGCCTGCAAAACGCCCTCAGTGTGAAAGGGGAATTAAAGGTAAGAAAACATGGTGAACTTTTATGCCGCGTACACACGACCAGACTTTCTGACAGCAAAGGTCAGACGGAACGAGTCCGTCGGACAATTCGATGGTGTGTGGGCTCCATCTGACCTTTTGCTTGCCAAAAAACCGGCGCACTTTAGAAATAGAACATGTTTTAAATTTTTCCACCGGACCGAGAAATCCATTCGTGTGTATGGTAGTCCGACGGACAAAAAACCGACACGAGGGCAGCTATTGGCTACTGGCTATGAACTTCCTTGTTCTAGTCCGGTCGTACGTCATCACGTTCCAATCCATCGGACTTTGGTGTGATTGTGTGCGGCCAAGTCCATTCATTCAGAAAGTCCGTCGGGAAGACCGTCAGACCTGGTCCCTCGAAGTCCGCTCGTGTGTACGAGGCATTCGATTTCTGTTACATGACTACATATGGAACAGCGTTGAAATATGTAAAATTGTGTCCTAAATGGGGAAAAAAAATTTATTTCTTCCAAGACAATCCATAACAAGAAGTGCGCCATTTACAAATTTTTGAAACAGAATCAATTTTTTTTATTTAACAATAACCATTTTAATGTCAACAAGAACAGTAAAGAAAATGTATTGTTCTAGTCACAAATTAGTATTGTGTGGATCACGAAACCAAAGACCTTGATGGTGTTCCTGGTGCACAGCAGATAAATAATCGCATGCACAGCAGCAATTTGCATTCAGATTCACCAATAGTATTGATATAATTATTATATTTATTGCACTTTATCTATGAAGTAGAATACATATCATCATACAAGGATTTTTGTAGTAATATTTGGTATATAGTTCACGATGATCACCTTTATTTATTTTTGTTCCTGGTGCATTGCCCAGCTTGTGGTTCCTTGTTGTTGGGACATCTGCCGGTTTGGGACAGATGGTACAGTTGTGTGGGATGTACATCCCCGTTACCCTATAAGATCAGTGTTTGCTCTTAGATGTCCCTTTAGTCCAATGCCAATCATTTTATGTAGCAGAGGTTCAAACAAGTCACGCTGTTGCATAGACATCCTGCGTAGCTTGTGTGCAACAAGGTAACCCACAGCATCAAACTCATCGTCCTTCTCTTCCATAATGGATGATGCATTCTTCAGTAAAGTGGAAGTATCATAATCTTCATTCTTCCTTTGTTCCCCCTCTGAGCCCTCAGACCAGATTGCCCTGGCTGTTGTGGTAGTGGATGGCCCTGGCTTCTGTGATAGTGGATGGCCCTGGCTGCTGTGGTAGTTTATGACCCTGGCTGCTGTGGTAGTGGATGGCCCTGGCTGCTGTGGTAGTTTATGTCCCTGGCTGCTGTGGTAGTGGATGGCCCTGGCTGCTGTGGTAGTGGATGGCCCTGGCTGCTGTGGTAGTGGATGGCCCTGGCTGCTGTGGTAGTGGATGGCCCTGGCTGCTGTGGTAGTGGATGGGCCTGGCTGCTGTGGTAGTGGATGGGCCTGGCTGCTGTGGTAGTGGATGGGCCTGGCTGCTGTGGTAGTGGATGGGCCTGGCTGCTGTGGTAGTGGATGGGCCTGGCTGCTGTGGTAGTGGATGGGCCTGGCTGCTGTGGTAGTGGATGGGCCTGGCTGCTGTGGTAGTGGATGGGCCTGGCTGCTGTGGTAGTGGATGGGCCTGGCTGCTGTGGTAGTGGATGGGCCTGGCTGCTGTGGTAGTGGATGGGCCTGGCTGCTGTGGTAGTGGATGGGCCTGGCTGCTGTGATAGTGGGTGGCCCTGGCTGCTGTGATAGTGGGTGGCCCTGGCTGCTGTGATAGTGGGTGGCCCTGGCTGCTGTGATAGTGGGTGACCCTGGCTGCAGTGGTAGTGGGTGGCCCTGGCCGCTGTGGTAGCGGGTGGCCCTGGCCGCTGTGGTAGCGGGTGGCCCTGGCCGCTGTGGTAGCGGGTGGCCCTGGCCGCTGTGGTAGCGGGTGGCCCTGGCTGCTGTGGTAGCGGGTGGCCCTGGCCGCTGTGGTAGCGGGTGGCCCTGGCCGCTGTGGTAGCGGGTGGCCCTGGCTGCTGTGGTAGTGGGCTTGGAGTATCCTATAGAAAATAATTAAAACAGTAATTAATCAATTAGCATCAATGCTAAATCTTCCTATTTCTTTTTTTTACCAACCATTTCCCACAAACTCCCAGGAATGGGAAGACCTTACTAAAGAATTCCAGGATATGTGGAATTTCCCGAATTGTGGAGGTGCAATTGATGGGAAACATGTAAGGATCACTCCACCAGCCAATTCAGGATCCTACTATTACAATTACAAAGGGTTCTTTAGCATAATATTTAATGGCGATCGTCAATGCAAAATACAAATTCATATACCTGGACATTGGGAGAAATGGTAGACACTCAGATGGAGGAGTAATACAGCGGAGTTCATTCCTGAACGGACTGGAAGGAAGTGTTCTGCATCTTCCATCTTCAAGTGAGTCTGTGGAAGGACTGAATGTCGTCTTCATTGGGGATGGCACATTTACTTTGCATGAATATCTTTTGAAACCTTATCCCTTACATCATTTAAAGCGGTTTTGTACCTAAAATTGCATCTTCTTCTTATCTAAATCGCATGGTAACATAGTTACAGTAATGAACATTGAAATAAAATATTATTCAGTACTTACCTTATATTTGTGATGTTTGTGCCGACTTCCAGGCTATCCTCCCGTGGGAGTAGGCGTGGTTTTCGGCCTCGCAATGGTCCCTGGGAAATTTCTTAGCTATTTCCCAAGAATCCATGGGGGACATAGTAAAGCTGATGGAGCGGTGGATGCTGGGAGCTCAGCGTCATCGCATACAGGAAGTAAATGCCTGTGGGCTTCAGACGCCCACAGTAAAAATGGAAACCGCCAGACTGCTTTATTAAAAGTTTTCCTCTGCAATAAAATTGTCACGCCGGGGGTCAAAAACACGCCGATCGTGACTGCGAAAACACGGTAGGAATCGCCCACCAGTGACACAGGTAAAAAAAAAAACTAAACCGCAGCCGAATCCCGCTTTAACAGCTGGGCAGAAGATATCCAATTATCGCCCGTATAGGGCAAGACGGGGGTAGAGAATGCGTTTGGCATTACGGCCGGCAGATTCAGAATCTTCCACATCACTACGAATGTAGCGGTGGAAAAAGTGGACATTATTGTGGAGTGTGGCTGTATGCTACACAATTATTTATGACGCACAACAGTGTCATACATGCCGACATCTGCGGGTGATATGGAAGACGTTCCCAGTGGGACGATTGTGCCAGGGGACTGGTGAAATGACAGGACTGGTGTGCAAAATGTAGTTCCTGCAAGGCCTAGATTACCAACTGCCAATGCATGTCAGAATCGACAAAATGATATCGATTATTCTGTAGGCGGGGGAGGGGGGGAGTTGCATGGCAGGATTCTATCCAGCTATATATAATATGGATTGGGGACAATAGAAGACAGTGGAAGAAGGGAACAGAGAAGACAAGATGAAATGTAAACAATGCGGTGGATTAACCCTTGTGTCACAATGAGTGTAACAAGAACGCTTTACTGGATATAGATGACATGCGGATTTTAATATTGTGGTTTTGGTTTGACTTTCAGTTTACAAATAATAATGCAAAAAAGTATAGTAGTGCGCAACTTATTCACTACTCTATTGGCAGTTGTTTAAATAAAGAATATAATATATGATCCAACATAAAATGTACCGGTGCCTGTGTTAGGGACGGTGTTTCTCAACTCCAGTCCTCGAGGCGCCCCCAACAGGTCACGTTTTAAGACTTTCCATTATTTTTGCACCAGTGATTTGATCAGTTAGTAATTACCACGGCTGTTTCATGTGAGGGAAATCCTGAAAACATGACCTGTCGGGGCGCCTTGAGGACTGGAGTTGTGAAACACTGGTTTGGGATATATCCTCTGTGTCAGATAATGCACTGGAGTCTGATGGCCGCGTGCTTGAAGAGTACAATGGGACTCTCTCTGGGATCATCTGAATGGGCAAAGAACATCAGGACTTTGTAGTACCACAAACGTGGCACATTCACGTCCTCCGCTCCTGCACCAGATTATTTGGAGGCCACAAACCTTCTTGTACCTCCTTCTTGAAAGTGGTGCGCAAGTTGTTCTTCCCATAGTGTTCTGTGGGTTCCACACAAACTGCCTCACATAATTATTTTAGTTCTTTTACAGCTTTGAATAATCCCTTTTGATCTCACATCCCATAAGCAGGATAATTCTCGGTATTTGTCAATAAATTGTGGTAGGAAATCGGGAGATGTGAATTTTAAAAGGCATTGTCCTTTAAGTAAGAAAAAAACATAAAATATATATATATTACATCAGGGATATGCAATTAACGGACCTCCAGCTGTTGCAAAACTACAAGTCCCATCATGCCTCTGCCTCTGGGTGTCATGCTTGTGGTTGTCAGGGTCTTGCTATGAATCATGGGACTTTTAGTTCTGCAACAGCTGGAGATCCGCTAATGCATATGGCTGTATTACATGTTTAAAGTATTATAATACATGTGTAGAACTGGACAAATTGCCATCTAGAACATCCAGGCCTGAATTAACATGATAGTTACAATGATACAATAAAAGGTACTTCCATCAATCACACACACATCCCCGGGCACATTAAATAGTCAACATAGAGTCCCCAGATCAAACTTGCCTCAGGTATCTCTGTTTTGTATTATCATCTATCGAACAAATATTACTCGAATATTCCTTCTTACATGACATCACGAACCCGCGGACGTTCGTATAATCACATGCGATGTATCATGTACAGGCCACGCCTCTTCTTTAACCGGTTCCCGACTGGCACACGTCGACGTACATTGGCAGAATGGCACAGGCAGGCAAATGGGCATACCTGTACGTCTCTTTTTTATTTGCTGCCCTGCCATCGCAAGTGCACCAGTCGGGACCCCTGTGAGTCCAGTCGCAGGTCCCGCAAACTCGATCGCCGTGGGCATACCTGCGATTGTCTCACGGGGCAGCTGAATGGAGAAATGCCATTGTAAAACAGCATCTCCCCGTTCTGCCCAGCAACTAGTGACGCTGATCTCTGCTCCATGTGATTGGAGCAGAGATCAGTGTTCACGAAATGAAAGTCCAACCCCCCCACAGTTAGTAACACACCCCTAGGAACACTTAACCCCTACACTGCCACCCACTGGTTAACCCCTTCACTGCCAGTGTCATTTACACAGGAATCGCTGCATTTATATAGCAGTGATTGCTGTATAAATGACAATGGTCCCAAAAATGTGTCAAAAATGTCCGATGTGTCCGCCATAATGTCGCAGTCACAATAAAAATTGCTGATCGCCGCCATTACTAGTAAAAAAAAAAATTATAAAAATGTCATAAAACTATCCCCTATTTTGTAAACACTATAACTTGTGCGCAATCCAATCAATAATCACTTATTGCGATTTTTTTTTTTTTTTTACCAAAAATATGTAGAAGAATATGTATCGGCCTAAACTGAGGGAAAACATTTTTTTTTTATATATTTTTGTGGGATATTTATTATAGCAAAAAGTAAAAAATAATGCATTTTTTTTTTTTCAAAATTGTCGCTCTATTTTTGTTTATAGCACAAAAAATAAAAACCGCAGAGGTGATCAAATACCACCAAAAGAAAGCTCTATTTGTCGGAAAAAAAAAGGATGTCAATTTTGTTTGGGAGCCACGTCGCACGACCGTGCAATTGTCAGTTAAAGCGACGCAGTGCCGAATCGCAAAAAGCGGTCTGGTCTTTGACCAGCAAAATGGTCCGGGGCTGAAGTGGATAATACAGGGCACAGTTGCAGACATCATGGCAGAGCACATGGCAGATTCTTCAGGCGCCGGGCCACAGATAGTACAAAGAGAGGAGATTGTGGAGGTGGAGGGAAGTCCACCAATAAGTCCAGTCACCAGAAGAAGGAAGAAAGCCACCAACATGACATTCGAGGAGATGGTGGACACGGTGAAGAAGAAGGATTCTGATTGTCGTGAGCATGTATACAGCAACATGAACATGCGCACAGGTGCAATATTAGAGAAGGTGCGACGTGTTTTATGCAAACGCCATGGCGGTGAACGCACAGAAGACCAGCTAAGAAAGCGATGACCTGACCTGGAATTAAGAGAAAACAATCTGCTTAGAAAGATCATCAAAATAATCTAAAAAAGTACTTTATTTTAGGTGTGTGTATATATTATGTTCTTGTATGCTTATTACATCATGTATGAGTTCTGTCCTGTATATGTAATCTGTATGTGCGTGTCTGCTTTCACCCATTTTGCTTGGGAATTGCAGTAGGTTGCGTGACTTTACGAATATACAAAGGTTTCATGTTTGGAAATGTAAAAATGGTATTGCAATGCTTTACCTGCACCTAAAAGTTTTATATATATAGTGTATATATATATAAAGCAGAAGAGGGATCGCTGCACAAACAAAAGTAAATTTATTGATAAAATTGACATCACATCGGGTATAATTCAGGTGACGTTTCGGGCCAAGCATGATATCGCCCTTCCTCATGACCACATACCTGCAATAAAAATTGTAACCAACTTCACATATAAGGCTGGGTTCACACTGGAGCGATGCGGGAACGCCACGAATTTGCGACGTCTGCGAGGACGGCAGTTCACACTGCCCTATGCGGACTGCTGGGAAGTGTCAGTGAAACCTTAATGACACCCCCAGATCAGTCCGCATATCGCAGTGCGATCTGCAAACTCGGACAGGAATCGGATCGCATGGTGTGAACACCCATGCCATCCGATTCTGCTACGGACCAAAAAAAGGGTCCTGTGCGAGTTTGCGGCGGGTGCGATGCGAATTCAGCCATACTATGTGTATACTATGTGTATGGCTGAACTCACATCGCACAGAGATCGCATGTGATTTGCACTGCAGTGCGGTGCGAATCCCATCCGGTTCTCGCTGCCGCGTTAGTGTGAACCCGGCCTGAAGGCTTATAGCTCACATCTGTCATCAATCAGTTAATTACATTCAGCTGGAATCAGTCTCAACGAACCCCCCCTTGTATCTCTCATACATCATTTTTATATCTATGGGTATATCTGAACAAGAGCTAAAAAACGGGGGACAAAAGCACGCCTTCCCTTGAAGATAGTATGCTGAATCATGTAGTTCATCCAAAAGAAATGCAAAGAATACATAATCAATGGATCATCAAAATTATGATGGTATAAGTCTCTACATGTGTTGACCGATGTGCCAGACATTGGCTGATATGGCCACACATTATGAGATTTCTTTGTCGTTTAGTTTGTTTCATGGTATGTGAATATACAAATTAATTTTGATGATCCGTTGATTATGTATTCTTTGCATTTCTTTTGGATGAACTACATGATTCAGCATACTATCTTCAAGGAAAGGCGTCCTTTTGTCCCGTTTTTTAGCACTTGTTCAGATATACCCATAGATATAAAAATGATGTATGAGAGATACATTGAGATTGATTCCAGCTGAATGTAATTAACTGATGACAGATGTGAGCCATGAGCCTTTATATGTGAAGTTGGTTACAATTTTTATTGCAGGTATGTGGTCATGAGGAGGGGGGGTGTTCATGCTTGGCCCGAAACGTCACCTGAATTATACCCGATGTGATGTCACTTTTATCAATAAATTTACTTTTGTTTGTGCAGCGATCCCTCTTCTTTTTTATATTGAGTCTTTGGGACGGACTCGATTGCTGGCACACCTATTTCACTGACCGTGTGCATCTCACCTACTACTTATATATACATATATACATATATATATACCGTATTTATCGGTGTATAACACGCACCCCAAGTTTAGGAGGGAATTTAAAAGAAAAAAATCTTTTAGGAAGTTTAAGGAAAAAAAAAACTTACATTTAAATGCCCATCAATGCAGCCTTGTCAGTGTGTTTGTCGTTTAAAAATGGCGCCGCTGAGATACGGAGCGGATGTCCTGTGTATCTCAGCGGCGCTTGGTAGTTCTCGGCGGCTTTCGGCTATTTCCGGCCGTTCTCCGTTATTTTCAGCCACACTCGGCCGTTCTTGGCGGCTTTTGGCTTTCCGTGGCTGAAAATAGCTGGAAGCCGCAGAGAACGGGAGAAAGGGGGTAGCAACAGCGGGGGGATCGGCGTATAACACGCACCCCTGATTTTAGGGGGAAAAAAGTGCGTGTTATACACTGATAAATAAGGTATGTGTATATATATGTATGTGTGTGTGTGTGTGTATATATATATATATATATATATATATATATATATATATATATATATATATATATATAATTAATCAGCTTTATTTTTTTAAATTTATTGTTATTATTTTTATGTGATCATTTTTATTTTTTATAGCTGTTGGATCATCTGCTTCAAGCAGCTGAACGTTTGTCAGTCGTACATCAGAGAACCGAATTATCGCAGATTTGAATTCATGAAATGCTGACATTGAGATGTTCGCACTTCCCGTTATTCTTCTCCCTGCGGAATCTCAGAGATCCTTCCGCAATTATCTACATTTTGAATTGTTTAGAGGTTTATATTGTTTTTCATGCATTCCCTGCTAGTGATGGCCGAACGGTTCGCCCGGCGGTCGTTTCGCGGCGAATTTCCGACATTCGCGGTCCGCACGTTCGAACGCCTTTTTCCGTCGTTCGCCGCGGCGGACTTACGTGTTTAATGTATACAAGAACTTTAACCTTTGGTGACACGTTTATCATGTGATACAGGACAGCCAATTGAGACATGACAGCACATGGACACTTGTACATTCCCCCTAACCTATAAATACACCCGATCCGGTGGCCATTTTACATTCTTTCTTCTGTTAAGATAGGGACAGGTTCCTGTGTGGAGTAGGGAGAGATAAACCACTAGCTATTTGGTACACAAAAGTTCTTTTCAGGACTGGTATAGGTGTTAGGTGTTGATAGGTTTGCTGTGCTGCTGATTCTTGCAGCAGCCTGAGTGTCTTTTGTTAGTTTAGAGAAAGGGAAAGGACGGTGTATGCTACAGGGACAGCCAGATTAGTCTTTCATCATCATCATCATCATCATCATCATTAGCTGTTACTATCAAGGTCCACAAAAGAGCTGTTCCAGTAACCACTAATCGTTCTCTTTTTTTGCCAATTTGTATAGGGACAGGAAGGAAGCAGTGTTGTCAGGCAGTGAGGGTAATTTTAAAGACTTGCTGTTATTATTAGTTCCACAAAGGTTCTTTTCAGGACTGGTATCAGTGGTACAGTAATAGGCTTGTACATGTATAATATTCTTTCTTCCAAATATAGAAAGGATATTATACTTGACTGCTGCCCTTCTGCTGCAGTCTGCTAAACATTCACAACTCACTTGTTCCACAAAAGTTCTTATAAGGACTGGTAACTTGGTATAGGGTGCTACGGTACATAGGCTTGAGTGCGGTACAGTCTGCTGTTCTGTAAGGACCGCTATCGGTCCACAATAGATAGGGTTGACGTGCACCACTGCTGACCGCTGCCCTATACTGCAGCAGTCCTTCAGCGGTATAGGGACTGACGTACAGTCTGCTAATCACTAACACACAACCTGCTTGTTCCACAAAAGTTCTTATAAGGACTGGTAACTTGGTATAGGGTGCTACGGTACATAGGCTTGAGTGCGGTACAGTCTGCTGTTCTGTAAGGACCGCTATCGGTCCACAATAGATAGGGTTGACGTGCACCACTGCTGACCGCTGCCCTATACTGCAGCAGTCCTTCAGCGGTATAGGGACTGACGTACAGTCTGCTAAACACTAATACACAACCTGCTTGGTCCACAAAAGTTCTTATAAGGACTGGTAACTTGGTATAGGGTGCTACGGTACATAGGCTTGAGTGCGGTACAGTCTGCTGTTCTGTAAGGACCGCTATCGGTCCACAATAGATAGGGTTGACGTGCACCACTGCTGACCGCTGCCCTATACTGCAGCAGTCCTTCAGCGGTATAGGGACTGACGTACAGTCTGCTAAACACTAATACACAACCTGCTTGGTCCACAAAAGTTCTTATAAGGACTGGTAACTTGGTATAGGGTGCTACGGTACATAGGCTTGAGTGCGGTACAGTCTGCTGTTCTGTAAGGACCGCTATCGGTCCACAATAGATAGGGTTGACGTGCACCACTGCTGACCGCTCACCTATACTGCAGCAGTCCTTCAGCGGTATAGGGACTGACGTACAGTCTGCTAATCACTAACACACAACCTGCTTGTTCCACAAAAGTTCTTATAAGGACTGGTAACTTGGTATAGGGTGCTACGGTACATAGGCTTGAGTGCGGTACAGTCTGCTGTTCTGTAAGGACCGCTATCGGTCCACAATAGATAGGGTTGACGTGCACCACTGCTGACCGCTGCCCTATACTGCAGCAGTCCTTCAGCGGTATAGGGACTGACGTACAGTCTGCTAAACACTAATACACAACCTGCTTGGTCCACAAAAGTTCTTATAAGGACTGGTAACTTGGTATAGGGTGCTACGGTACATAGGCTTGAGTGCGGTACAGTCTGCTGTTCTGTAAGGACCGCTATCGGTCCACAATAGATAGGGTTGACGTGCACCACTGCTGACCGCTCACCTATACTGCAGCAGTCCTTCAGCGGTATAGGGACTGACGTACAGTCTGCTAATCACTAACACACAACCTGCTTGTTCCACAAAAGTTCTTATAAGGACTGGTAACTTGGTATAGGGTGCTACGGTACATAGGCTTGAGTGCGGTACAGTCTGCTGTTCTGTAAGGACCGCTATCGGTCCACAATAGATAGGGTTGACGTGCACCACTGCTGACCGCTGCCCTATACTGCAGCAGTCCTTCAGCGGTATAGGGACTGACGTACAGTCTGCTAATCACTAACACACAACCTGCTTGTTCCACAAAAGTTCTTATAAGGACTGGTAACTTGGTATAGGGTGCTACGGTACATAGGCTTGAGTGCGGTACAGTCTGCTGTTCTGTAAGGACCGCTATCGGTCCACAATAGATAGGGTTGACGTGCACCACTGCTGACCGCTGCCCTATACTGCAGCAGTCCTTCAGCGGTATAGGGACTGACGTACAGTCTGCTAAACACTAATACACAACCTGCTTGGTCCACAAAAGTTCTTATAAGGACTGGTAACTTGGTATAGGGTGCTACGGTACATAGGCTTGAGTGCGGTACAGTCTGCTGTTCTGTAAGGACCGCTATCGGTCCACAATAGATAGGGTTGACGTGCACCACTGCTGACCGCTGCCCTATACTGCAGCAGTCCTTCAGCGGTATAGGGACTGACGTACAGTCTGCTAAACACTAATACACAACCTGCTTGGTCCACAAAAGTTCTTATAAGGACTGGTAACTTGGTATAGGGTGCTACGGTACATAGGCTTGAGTGCGGTACAGTCTGCTGTTCTGTAAGGACCGCTATCGGTCCACAATAGATAGGGTTGACGTGCACCACTGCTGACCGCTCACCTATACTGCAGCAGTCCTTCAGCGGTATAGGGACTGACGTACAGTCTGCTAATCACTAACACACAACCTGCTTGTTCCACAAAAGTTCTTATAAGGACTGGTAACTTGGTATAGGGTGCTACGGTACATAGGCTTGAGTGCGGTACAGTCTGCTGTTCTGTAAGGACCGCTATCGGTCCACAATAGATAGGGTTGACGTGCACCACTGCTGACCGCTGCCCTATACTGCAGCAGTCCTTCAGCGGTATAGGGACTGACGTACAGTCTGCTAAACACTAATACACAACCTGCTTGGTCCACAAAAGTTCTTATAAGGACTGGTAACTTGGTATAGGGTGCTACGGTACATAGGCTTGAGTGCGATACAGTCTGCTGTTCTGTAAGGACCGCTATCGGTCCACAATAGATAGGGTTGACGTGCACCACTGCTGACCGCTGCCCTATACTGCAGCAGTCCTTCAGCGGTATAGGGACTGACGTACAGTCTGCTAAACACTAATACACAACCTGCTTGGTCCACAAAAGTTCTTATAAGGACTGGTAACTTGGTATAGGGTGCTACGGTACATAGGCTTGAGTGCGGTACAGTCTGCTGTTCTGTAAGGACCGCTATAGGTCCACAATAGATAGGGTTGACGTGCACCACTGCTGACCGCTCACCTATACTGCAGCAGTCCTTCAGCGGTATAGGGACTAAGAGTTTTGTCACAGGGTCATTTAAAAAATGACATGCAGAGGAAGAGGCAGGCCCTTCCGCAGGGGTGGTAGGGGTAGGGCAGGAGCAACAGGCTTGAGCCAAAGTGGGAAGTTGCAGAAGGTGCGTTCAATTACTTTAAAGGATGCACCAGACTTGGTTGAGTGGCTCGCTCAGCCTTACTCTTCTGCACCCTCCTCATCCTCTCGATCTGCACCCTCTTCTTCACTCTCTGCTATGTGCACCCCCAAAGACACTACCACCAACAACACGACCACCACCACCACCACCACATACCTTCCGCTTGAGTCACTGGAATTATTTTCCGATCCATATCAAGAGGACATTTCTGATGCGCAGCCACTCTTGGTATTGGATCAGGAAGAGGAGGTAGCAACAAGCGCTACTCAGCAGTCTGACGCCAGTACCCAGATCAGCCCAAGGAGGAGGTTGGTCCCCGGTGTTGCTGCCTACTCCGAGATCTCTACTTATAGCGGTGGGGAAGGTGACGTTGATGATGACGTGTCTAGTGATGTCACGTGGGTGCCCACAAGAGAGGAAGAGGAGGGGAGTTCAGAGGGAGATATGGACCAGCAGATAGGGAGGAGAAGCAGCAATGACTTACATTGCACAGCAGGGACAAAGCAGACTGCAAATGTATCAGGAGCGAGTCATCGACCATGTACGGTCACATCTGGCGCTCCCAGGACACCGGCACATGGCTCCGCAGTGTGGGCTTTTTTTAACGTGTCCGCTGCTGACAATAGCGTTGCCATCTGCAATCTTTGCAGTCAACGCGTTAGTCGCGGTAAGCCCAATACTCACCTAGGGACGACCGCCTTAAGAAGGCACATGAGCAGCCATCACCGAGCCCAGTGGGAGCAACGGAACACACAAAGCCACACTGCAGGCTCTCACCGTCCAGCCTCGTCTTCTACTTCTCCTTCTCCTCTCTCCTCACAATTGTCCTCCACTCCACCTTCCATCACGCCAAGCTCACATTTTTCTGCAAAAAGGCAGGCTTCCGTGGGCCTAATGTTTGAGCGTAAAAAAATGATGATGCCGGATAACCCTCTTGCCCAACGGTTGGCGGCTGGCTTGTCAGAACTCATAGCCCGCCAACTACTGCCATATAAACTGGTGGACTCGGAGGCCTTTCGCAAATTTGTGGCCATTGGAACACCACAATGGAAGGTCCCAGGAAGGAAGTATTTCTCAGAGAAGGGCATCCCAGAGCTATATGGCCATGTTCAGCGGCAAGTGAATGTATCTCTGGCACACAGTGTCGGTGCCAAGATACATCTGACCACAGACACGTGGTCTAGCAAACACGGGCAGGGAAGGTATATCAGTTTTACTGCCCACTGGGTGAACCTTCTGACGGCCGTCAAGCATGTAACCCGTGGCACCCGTGTAGATTTGGTTTTACCGCCACGGATTGCATGCAGGCCTGACTCTTCTTCTCCTCCTCCTACTCCATCCTCCTCCCTCTCCTCCTCAGCTGCCTCCTCCTTTTCCGCTGCTAGCGTCTCTTCCACTGCACCGCCCAAGCTCCCCAGAACCTATTCCACATGCCAGGTGAGACGTTGCCATGCCGTGCTGCGTCTGTTGTGCCTGGAAGCAAAGAGCCACACTGGCCCGGCACTCCTTTCAGCTTTGCGTTCACAGGCAGATGAGTGGCTAACACCGCTCAATTTGACAGTTGGTAAAGTGGTGTGTGACAACGGTGCCAATCTGCTTAGCGCATTGAAACAGGGCAAAATCACGCACGTGCCGTGCATGGCACACGTCTTAAACTTGGTCGTGCAGCGATTCCTTGTCAAATACCCTGGGGTCCAGGACATCTTGCGGCAGGCAAGGAAAATCTCGGCCCATTTCAGAAGATCTTACACGGCCATGGCTCGCCTTGCTGACATTCAGCGGCGACACCATCTGCCGGTCAGACGTCTTATTTGCGATTGCCCGACGCGATGGAACTCAACCTTCTATATGCTTGATAGGCTGCTCCAGCAGAAACGTGCAGTTAACGTCTACCTGTATGAACTCTGCGAAAGAAACGGTTCTGGGGAGCTGGGTTTTTTTTCACCGCGCCAGTGGCTGCTCATGCGCGACACATGCAGACTTCTGCGGCCATTTGAGGAGATCACCAAACTGGTCAGTCGCAGCCATGGCGCCATCAGTGACATGGTACCTTATGCCTTCTTTCTGGAGCGTGCATTGCGTCGTGTCATTGATCAGGCTGTGGAGGAGCAGGAGCGGGAAGATGAGGAAGTCGCAATGCTGGATGAATTCCCAGGGGGGGCTACTCTATCTGAGACAAGTCAACAACAGGAGTCTGATGAGGAGTCAGAGGAGGATGGTGCCGGGGCGGATGAGCAGGAGCAAGAAGAGCATGCTTTAAACCTTTCTGGGATCCCTGTTGTGCGAGGATGGGGAGAGGAGAATGAAGAGGACGACATTATCCTGGATGATGAGCAGGAGCCAGGCCACCACACCGCTTCCACTTTAGTGCAAATGGGGGCCTTCATGCTCCAGTGTTTTAATAGGGACCCCCGTATAAAAAGCATGAGGGTCAAGGACCAGTACTGGGTGGCAACGTACTTAGACCCCCGGTACAAACACAAAATGGCGGAAATGTTACCGCCGTCGCAGAGGGCTGTCAGAATGCAGCACTTCCAGGCCTTGCTTCGAGAAATGCTGCATTCTGCTTTTGCGTGCGCTGGCAGAGGAGCAATTCCCACTCCCAGAGAAGGATTTGCGGGTACCAATCCAACAGCGCCTGCAAGAAGAGGCCGGTTTGAAGATGTGTTGGTGACTTCGGATATGAGGTCATTCTTTCAGCCGACCCATCGACAGGTGTCATCCGGATCCAGCATCAGGGAACGCCTAGACCGTCAGGTGTCCGACTACATTGGGTTAACGGCCGATGTGGACGCTCTGAGGAGTGATGAACCCCTAGACTACTGGGTGGGCAGGCTTGACCTCTGGCCAGAGCTTGCCCAATTTGCAATCGAACTGTTGGCTTGCCCCTCATCCAGTGTCCTGTCCGAAAGGACGTTCAGCGCAGCAGGGGGGATTGTGACCGATAAGCGTACTCGCCTAGCTCACCACAGTGTTAACTACCTCACATTTCTAAAAATGAATGAGGCATGGATCTCGGAGGAATTCAACACATGTGACCAGTAGACCATGTATATGTCTATAAACTATTTTTTTAATCAAGCACACAGACCTTCTTAATTCATTTGGCTCACTTCCTTGACCCAAAAAAGCACACCGTACTATATGCCCCTACCCTCCTCTTTGAAGAGGTTGAGCGGTGTCATATTTCTACTGGGGCTGCTTATGATATCCCTGTGCTGTGCTGACTTCCTCCTGGGGGTTCTTATTATGAAGGGATCACACTATCCCTGTGCTGTGCTGACTTCCTCCTGGGGGTTCTTATTATGAGGGGATCACACCATCCCTGTGCTGTGCTGACTTCCTCCTGGGGCTGCTTACGGTGCTGCTGTCAGTGCTGTATGTCACGGTGCTGCTGTCAGCGCTGTATGTCACGGTGCTGCTGTCAGCGCTGTATGTCACGGTGCTGCTGTCAGCGCTGTATGTCACGGTGCTGCTGTCAGCGCTGTATGTCACGGTGCTGCTGTCAGCGCTGTATGTCACGGTGCTGCTGTCAGCGCTGTATGTCACGGTGCTGCTGTCAGCGCTGTATGTCACGGTGCTGCTGTCAGCGCTGTATGTCACGGTGCTGCTGTCAGCGCTGTATGTCACGGTGCTGCTGTCAGTGCTCTGTATTACGGTGCTGCTGTCAGATGCCTCTATCACGGTGCATGTGTCATTCCGGTATGTCACGCTGCTGGTGATCATCTCCTGCACCCTCTTCTTTGCCTACCCTGGTCCCTGACCTTCCCTCTCCTCCATTGCCTTCATTAGCTCCATAGTCCTGAATTGTTAGAACAATTTCCCAAATAAAATAAAAATGCTTGTAGTTATCGATCCCAAATTCACCTCATACATGTATTATGTCATTGTCCAGATGGTGGGACTACGTTTTACCCCCTAATAATTACCACGTGGCCGCAAATTCGACATGAAGGTTTGCAAAGTTCGCCTCCCATTGAAGTCAATGGGGCCCGCGGCGAACGGTCGGTTTCGCGAACGTTTGGGTCCGTTCGCATTTCGCGTTCGCGAAACGTCCCGTCGGAAGTTCGTCCATCACTATTCCCTGCTTCTGTTTTTGCACATTAACACTCCGCCTTTTGTTATGGAAACCAAAAACTCGTTGTTCTTGTCTATCTGTACCGTCTGGTGCAAAGGAGACATTTTTTAGGCCCAACTGCACTTTATATTTTCTCACCTGCAGTCACGTTGTTGGTGTGTACAGACGCGTGTACAGTCGACGTGTACAGCTGTACAGTCGCGTGTACAGTCGGCGTGTACAGTCAGGGCGCTCGGCTCTACTGATTGTACAAATGGACACTTCTCTGGAACGGACTTGAAAACAACCAATCTCCATGGATCCTTGTGGTACAAATGTAAACATTCCAACATTGCACAGCAGTTGTAGGCGATGTGTTGGCTCTCTGTACAGTTTAGCACAATGAATACATATTGTGTATATGGAGAGTTTGTGGTGTTTGTTGTCTATGTGTACAGAGTAGTAGTATCTTTATTGTAATAATGTATTTGCAAGGATGCGGTTGTACTCCTGCTATGTTTCGGTCCACCTGTACAGTCTTGTATATTGTATACCTATTGTAGATATGGACACTTTATATGCTTGTCCACCTGTGGACACCAGCGCACTGCACCCCGACTGTCACAATCTGCACTACTACTGTACAACATGCATAGTGGTTTTATAGAAAGAGGTTTTATGTTTGTAGTTAAAGGTTTGCGTTTTCCAGGAAATACATGTTCATACATACGGGGACAAGCATGGAGCCGTTCCTGTTTTGGGTTTGGCACAATAAATCTGCGCTTGTTTGAATTTGGTGTGGAGTGTCTTTATTGTAATCCTTCTGTGTGTCCCTCTATTCCCCGCACCGGATGTTCTACCTGATTGGGAATGTCTGTTACACATGCGCACAGACTTCACAGATGACTCCACTTTGCTGGCAGACGTGTCGGCACCTCCTGGATGAAGACATTTATTTATATCATATGTGGTGTATAGCAAATACAAAACGTCATTATCACTTTCTTTATATTTTATTTTCCTGCCATGTGAAAGTATAAGGAGCCGCCATCACACACACAGACACACACACAGACACACACACAGACACACACACAGACACACACAGACACACACACAGACACACACAGACACACACACAGACACACACACAGACACAGACACAGACACAGACACACACAGACACACACAGACACACACAGACACACACACAGACACACACAGACACACACACAGACACACACACAGACACACACAGACA
>NW_027507791.1:34933113-34983504 GCF_037356315.1 Lithobates pipiens | reverse complement strand
GAGGGGAGGTGAGGAGAAATTATGTGTTGGGGGAGGTGAGGAGAAATTATGTGTGAGGGGGGAGGTGAGGAGAAATTATGTGTTGGGGGGAGGTGAGGAGAAATTATGTGTGTGAGGGGAGGTGAGGAGAAATTATGTGTGGGGGAGGAGGTGAGGAGAAATTATGTGTTGGGGGAGGTGAGGAGAAATTATGTGTGTGGGGGGAGGTGAGGAGAAATTATGTGTGTGGGGGAGGTGAGGAGAAATTATGTGTGGGGAGGTGAGGAGAAATTATGTGTTGGGGGAGGTGAGGAGAAATTATGTGTGAGGGGGGAGGTGAGGAGAAATTATGTGTGGGGGTTGGTGAGGAGAAATTATGTGTGAGGGGGGAGGTGAGGAGAAATTATGTGTGGGGAGGTGAGGAGAAATTATGTGTGTGGGGGAGGTGAGGAGAAATTATGTGTGGGGGGGAGGTGAGGAGAAATTATGTGTGGGGGGAGGTGAGGAGAAATTATGTGTGGGGGGGAGGTGAGGAGAAATTATGTGTGTGGGGAGGTGAGGAGAAATTATGTGTGTGGGGGGGAGGTGAGGAGAAATTATGTGTGGGGGAGGTGAGGAGAAATTATGTGTGAGGGAGGTGAGGAGAAATTATGTGTGTGGGGGGAGGTGAGGAGAAATTATGTGTGTGGGGGGAGGTGAGGAGAAATTATGTGTGGGGGGGTGAGGAGAAATTATGTGTGGGGGGGGAGGTGAGGAGAAATTATGTGTTGGGGGAGGTGAGGAGAAATTATGTGTGGGGGGGGAGGTGAGGAGAAATTATGTGTGTGGGGGGAGGTGAGGAGAAATTATGTCTGGGGGAGGTGAGGAGAAATTATGTGTGGGGGGAGGTGAGGAGAAATTATGTGTGGGGGGAGGTGAGGAGAAATTATGTGTTGGGGGAGGTGAGGAGAAATCTATGTGTGGGGGGGGAGGTGAGGAGAAATTATGTGTGGGGGGGGTGAGGAGAAATTATGTGTGAGGGGTGGTGAGGAGAAATTATGTGTGTGGGGGGAGGTGAGGAGAAATTATGTGTGTGAGGGGAGGTGAGGAGAAATTATGTGTGGGGGGGTGAGGAGAAATTATGTGTGAGGGGTGGTGAGGAGAAATTATGTGTGGGGGGTGAGGAGGATTGTGTGGGGGGGAGGGTGGAGGATTATGTGTGGGGGGAGGGGATTATGTGCGGGGGAGGGGTCTACACTGGACAGTAATGGAGGAAATCAGTAATAAGAGGCGGGAAGAGGGGGACACATTCCACACAACACTAGAAGGGGGAACTCTACTTCCTGCTCTGTGTGGGGGGAACGATTTCTCAGGGACACCTCAGAGGGAGGAGCCGTCCTCCATCTTGTGTCAGGTCAGAGCTCATTGGAGGGAAATCTTCTCCTTCATCTTCCATAGAAATGTCCCCTCCAGGGACGGCGCCCCCCACAGCTACAGACCCCGAGTAACATTTATAAAATGAATGGACTTTTCTTCTCCATTATTGATGAATATACAAAGTACAGATAAGACGGGACACCTCCTCCTTCTGATCTACAAATCCTCTCCCATCCCCCATTCCCCACACCTCTTCCCATCCCCCGCACCCCACACTCCATTCATTTCAATGGGACGCCCTTCATGTGGGAAAGTCGCTCACCGACGTTTCTGTCGCCGTCACATCTGCGCCGTTTGTTGCTAATTGTTACATGCCACAAAATGTGTGTCTGCTCGCCGCATTTGGGGCACCATTAATAATGAATAGAACTGCAAAACGCAATGCGTGTTTTTATAGTGTTATATACACAAAACCCTGAGATGTGATTGGAGGCTGAGGCCCCGCCTACACTTATGGCTGGGAAGGAGGGGGATGGTAAAATGCGGGGGTTTAGCCGTGGGTTTACCACCCTCCATAATGAGACAAACTATTCACCACCCCCCAGTGTCCCCCCCACAGTGTCCCCCGTGTGCTCCCCCCACAGTGTCCCCCCGTGCCCTCCCCCCACAGTGTCCCCCCGTGTGCTCCCCCCCCACAGTGTCCCCCGTGTGCTCCCCCCACAGTGTCCCCCCGTGTGCTCCCCCCCACAGTGTCCCCCGTGTGCTCCCCCCCACAGTGTCCCCCCGTGTGCTCCCCCCCCACAGTGTCCCCCGTGTGCTCCCCCCACAGTGTCCCCCGTGTGCTCCCCCCCACAGTGTCCCCCGTGTGCTCCCCCCCACAGTGTCCCCCCGTGTGCTCCCCCCCACAGTGTCCCCCGTGTGCTCCCCCCACAGTGTCCCCCCGTGTGCTCCCCCCCACAGTGTCCCCCCGTGTGCTCCCCCCCACAGTGTCCCCCGTGTGCTCCCCCCCACAGTGTCCCCCGTGTGCTCCCCCCACAGTGTCCCCCCGTGTGCTCCCCCCCACAGTGTCCCCCCGTGTGCTCCCCCCCACAGTGTCCCCCGTGTGCTCCCCCCACAGTGTCCCCCCGTGTGCTCCCCCCCACAGTGTCCCCCCGTGTGCTCCCCCCACAGTGTCCCCCCGTGTGCTCCCCCCACAGTGTCCCCCGTGTGCTCCCCCCACAGTGTCCCCCCGTGTGCTCCCCCCCACAGTGTCCCCCGTGTGCTCCCCCCACAGTGTCCCCCCGTGTGCTCCCCCCCACAGTGTCCCCCATGTGCTCCTCCCCACAGTGTCCCCCCGTGTGCTCCCCCCACAGTGTCCCCCCGTGTGCTCTCTCTCCCTCCCTAGTTTCCCCCCCCATATGCTCCCCCCACAGTGTCCCCCCGTGTGCTTCCCCCCCACAGTGTCCCCCGTGTGCTCCCCCCACAGCGTCCCCCCGTGTGCTCCCCCCCACAGTGTCCCCCCGTTCCCCCCCACAATGTCCCCCCGTGTGCTCCCCCCCACAGTGTCCCCCCTTGTGCTCCCCCCCACAGTGTCCCCCCGTGTGCTTCCCCCCCACAGTGTCCCCCCGTGTGCTCCCCCCCACAGTGTCCCCCCGTGTGCTCCCCCCTCACAGTGTCCCCCCCGTGTGCTCCCCCCCACAGTGTCCCCCCGTGTGCTCCCCCCCACAGTGTCCCCCCGTGTGCTCCCCCCTCACAGTGTCCCCCCGTGTGCTCTCTCTCCCCCCCAGTGTCCCCCCCAGTGTATATGACAGAAGACTGTCAGAGGCTTCAATCCTATTGGAGGAGATGATCAGAGACTGCAGACATGTGACATGAGAGTGCGAGAAATCAGCGACATTATCGCTTCTTTACAGATGAATACCGCCGCTACCGACTGCTGGGGGTCTGCAAAGGGCCCCTCATCAAGGGCCAAAGGGCCCCATGTGTCTGCAGGTTGGGCCCCGAGGATCCCGTCACCCTCTTCAGTGGAGGTGAGGAAATAATGTGATTATTTGATGGATTGTATTATAAACGTCTTATTCTCTATGGATTAGGAAGTCACATGTCAGGCGTCTGATTGGTCATCTCTGTGCGATTTATGACTCCTCTCCATAAGATGAGGACCTCCCTGAGGAGGATCGGAGAGGTTTTAGGCCGGGTTCACATGTGTGCAGCCGAGGTTTTCAGCCCGGTGTCCGGTGCGTTTCTCTTCACCGCTTCAGGTGCGATTCGGGTCTGAATTTTTAATTTTTTTGCCTGAATTCTCACCTGAACCAGACCCAAAAAACGCAGCGGACCCTTCTGGAATCCGCACCGCGGACACTGAGAGCCGGTCACACGTCATGCGACTTGACATGCAATGAAAGCCGCATCCAATTCACACGCATGTGACCCCGGCAACGGTCCCAAAATAGTGTCAAAAGTGTCCGATGGGTCCTCCGTAATGTCGCAGTCCCGATAAAAAAAAAAAAATGCAGATCGCCACCATTACTAATAAAAAAAATAATAATAAAAATACCATAAATCTATCCCGTATTTTGTAGACGCTAGAACTTTTGCGTAAACCAATAAATATACACTTATTGCATTTTTTTCCCCCCAAAAATATGTAGAAGAATACATAATGGCCTAAACTGAGGAATTTTTTTATATATGTAAATGTAAAACAAAATGCGTTTTTTTGTTTTTTTTTTCAAAATTTTCGCCTTTTTTATTTTTATTTTTTTTTGGGTTATAGCGCAAAAAAAAAAAAAAAAACACAGAGGTGATCAAATACTACCAAAAGAAAGCTCTATTTGTGTGGGGGGGAAAGGATGTCAATTTTGTTTGGGAGCCGCGTCGCACGACCGCGCAATTGTCAGTTAAATCGGCGCAGCGCTGAATCGCAAAAAGTGCTGCGGTCAGAAAGGGGGGTAAAATCTTCCGGGGCTGAAGCGGTTAAGCAGCACAAGTACACTCCTTTTATCAATCAGCACTTCTCATTGGAGCGTTTAGGCCCGGCGTGCCGCTACAGTCAGGTAAGTGTTTGTAGGGTGGAGGTGTCTGATGTAAAGTGTCCTAGTGATCCTGTGACAAGAGGGCAGATCCCCCCCCCCCCCGATGATATAGTTACATAGTTAGGTTGGAAAAAGACACGAGTTAGACCCCTCATGGGTTTTTATTGTGCCCTCTGTGTCCCATTGGGGAGAGTTCCCTTCTGTATTCTGATGGAATTGCTCTCCCTATCACTGTGAGTGATGAGGAGAAACATTGGGAATAGAGAGAGTGAATCTCCCTGACAGGGCCACCGAGAGTAATAGAAACTGACAGGGGTTCTAATCCCTCTCTGCTGTATCCATCCCAGTGGAAATGCTGTCATACAATAAAATACTGAATCGTTTCGTGAGATAAATATGGCAAATTTCGGTGGAATTACACGTCTTATTTTACAAGCATTTTTTAATGAATTGCAAAAAAAAACTCTTTAAAAAAAAACGCCGCCGTATTTTACCACTGATCCCGACCACTTGCCGCCAGTATAACGTACTGACAGTATACTGCGGCAAGGTGGCACTGCCCCCCTGGATTACACGATCCAACACTTCTGGGTGTGGGGCACCCGCCGATCGTTCAGCACAGAGGCCGAATGTGACCTGTCAGTAGGGGAGACATGGATCCTGAGTTCCTGCAAAGCAAGGACCAATGCCTTCCCAGAGTAAAAGCCCCTCCCCCCACACTACACAAAACACACCAGCTAGGCACACAGTTAACCCCTTCATTGCCTCTGATGTTTAACCTCCTTCCCAG
This sequence comes from Lithobates pipiens, assembly GCF_037356315.1. Taxonomy (NCBI): domain Eukaryota; kingdom Metazoa; phylum Chordata; class Amphibia; order Anura; family Ranidae; genus Lithobates; species Lithobates pipiens. The sequence goes on along the minus strand of NW_027507791.1, from coordinate 34,978,365 downwards.
CCAGCGTCATTAGTACAGTGACAGTGCATATTTTTAGAGCTGATCACTGTATTAATGCCACTGGTCCCCAAAAAAGAGTGTCAGCTAATGTCCGATTGGCCGCCACAATATCACAGTCACTGATCGCCACCATTACTAGTAAAAATTAAAAACAAACAAAAATATATAAATATATTCCATAGTTTGTAGATGCTATCAATTTTGCACAAACCAATAAATATATACTTATTGGGTACATTTTTACAAAAAGTATGAAATTCGATTTTTTTTTTTTTTTTATTGGAACATTTTTTAGTAGAAAGTAAAAACTTTAGTTTTTTTTTCAAAATTGTCGGTCTTTTTTTTTTTCTTTCATATAGCACAAAAAATGAAAACAGCGATCGAATACCACCAAAAGAAAGTTTTATTTGTGAGGAAAAAAAAGCACAAATGTTATCTGGGTACAGCGTCGCACGACCGCGCAATTGTCACTTAAAGTAATGCAGTGCCGTATTGCATATAATGGCCTGGTCATGAAGGGGGGGTAAAACCTTCTGAAGGTTAGGTGGTTAAAGCAGTAGATCCCACTTTGTGAATGGAGCCCGCTGTCCCCCAATATAACAGACACACGGCTCCATTCACATTGGGATAAGGATCTTTGTTTAACCCTTTCTCTGCCAGGTGTGTACGTGGTACGGCCCTGACGGCGGGGGGGGGGCATCGCACACAATATGGGGGCTGCAGCTACCAGGATTGTGTGTAAAACTAACGGGCCGCCCCCTGCCTATCAGGTGAAAGAATTCGGGTGTCAGCACTGCCACCCGATCACTTGCACACACCCCCCGATATCGGCGCCACCCCCGTGTCACCGTGCCCTGCCATGCTTTCCATCCTCTGCTTGCCCGTTTGTGGGCCCAGGAGCTACATGGCAGGGGGAGGGGAAGGAGAAGAGTGGAAACACGCCCACTCTCCTCCCCTTCTTGTCCTGACCCAGGAAGTGATGTCTGTGATGTCACTTCCGGGTCAGCCTCTCGGTGTCCCCGGCCAGCTCCGCGGGTAAGTAATGCGATCTCCATCACAAAACATCCAGTGGAGCCCCCTGAGGAGACATTGGGGGACTTCTAGACCCGGCATGTCTCAATAAAGAGAACCCGTCCCCTAAGAATCAGCACATTGGGGACTTTTTATCCAATGTGATGAAAAAAACATGTTAAGTCAAAAAATTTGCTTTTTTTCTTTTTTTGCAAAAAATAAAGTTACCCCCAAGCATATAATCCCCCCTCCCCCCAAAATGTTGCTGCTTCCCCCACATATATGAATGTAAGCGCATGTGTGGGGGGTGATTATGCATGAAAATGTTGATTACGATACACATGTTACATATCGCCGCGCACACCGGAGTGAGAGCAATAATTCTAACACAAGACCTCCTCCATAACACTTAACTGATGACCTATAGGGGGCTTTTTAAGCATCACCTATAGAAAATATAGGGCACTGAAGTTTGATGGCATTTCACAGGCGCACACAGATTTCAGGTCTGACATGTTGGGTATCTATTCACTCGGTACGACCTCGTCTTTTATATTTTACCAAATAATTGGGTCGTTTATTGCATTTGTTTGCCCCAAAATTGACTATTTACTGACATTTTTAACCTTTTGCGTTAATAACGTGTGACATAGAAAATTGGAACTACCACTATTTTATTCTCTAAGGTGTCTGCTTTCAGAAAATATATAATATTTGGGAGTTTTGTGTGATGATTTTTAAATGTTTGCAAAAAACGCAAAAACGGCTCTGACAGTGAAAATAACACATGCCGGTCTGAGATTTGATAATTACAGTCACATGACACAAATAAAGATTTGTATAGTTAAAGCGGAGCTCCACCCAAATGGGGAAGGTCCACTTTAATCATTCCTCCCCCACTGCTATGCCACATTCGGCTTGTAATTTTTTTTGGGGGGTGCAGGTACCTTGTTTTGACAGATACCTGCTCCCACTTCCGCTCAGGCGGCCTAGGTGACTCCTCCTCTCCCCCTCCCTCCCTGCAATCTTCTGGGGCATGTCACAGGTCCAAGAAGATGGCCCGGCCATTAAGGAGGGGCAGCATGACTAGCGCATGCGTGGTGCAAGCTGTCAGAGCCGGGTGCCCACACTTGTGATGCCGGCGCCATAGAGAGGAGAAGGAAAACTCGGCGGTGGGTGTCGGGAACTCGGCGGCGGGTGCCGGGAACTCGGCGGCGGGTGCCGGGAACTCGGCGGCTGGTGCCGGGAACTCGGCGGTAATTCTCTGTGAATTGAACCTGGAGTATTATCCTGACAGATGGGGGAGGGGAGCTCTACAGCAGACAATTATTGGATATCTGGGGACGATCTGCAGAGTTATTTGGTGTTTTCTGTGTAAAGTGTAACCGTTCCAGCAAATTCCTTTCCCTCCCCTTCACAAAAATCACAAAATTCTCCATTTTGTTTTTGTGCTGAGAGATTCCAGACGTATCACAGACCGGTGTGACCGGAAAGGTGACATTACATAGCAGATGTATGACATGGGGGGGGTGGGGGGGCAGCAGAAATATGCAGTGACTTTATACTATATGGGGAAACCACCAATATGTATGTAGTCTGAAACTGAGCTCCGGGGGAAGGGAAAAGGGTTCATTGTGGAGGGTCTTTTTATTCTGATTCTATGTCCACTTGGATGGTGGGGCTGGAGCCTGGACTCCCGGCGCAGGTGCTGTTCATCTACGGCTATTTTCGGAATCTGTGTTTGCTGTGTACTGAGCATGCGCAGTACACAGCGGACAGTATTCGATGGGGGACACTATATGATAGGACACCGGGTATCAGATTTTTTATTTCTCCTCAGTGACAGTGTGGGAAGAAAAGAAGAAAGCTAGTAAACTACTTCTGTTACAGAGACATCGGTCCCAACATCTGCCCACCAGTGCTGTTAATCATTGCCCACCAGTGCTGCCCATAAGTGCCACCTCCTCAGCGTCTTTTAGTGCCACCTTATTACTGCCCATCAGTGCCACCTATCAGTGCTCCAAACAAAAACACCTAGGGAGTCTTGTCTTCATTTAACCACTTGACCACTGGGCACTTAAACACCCTTAAAGTGGTTGTAAACCCTTACAACACACCTTGACCTACAAGTAAGCCTAGATTAAGGCTTACCTGTAGGTCCAAGAAATATCTCCTAAACCTACACGGTTTAGGAGATATTTGCCGAAAGACAGGCACCGCTGTCTATGGTGCATGCGCCATAGACAGCGGCACGCAGGTGCACTGAGCGCGCCGCGGTCAATGTCGAAATGCCGCGAGTGGCGGCTCCTGTGCGCATGCGCGGGAGTGATGTCATTGTGGCTTCGCCGAATGACAGCGGCGGAGCAGCGAGACCCACCGAGAAGATGGAGGCTCCAGACTACAGGGGACATCGGTGACTTCGCTGGCTCCTGTGTCAGGTAAGTGACACATAATGGAGTAGTATGCGATGCATAGTAGTCAATTATGCTTTGCCTTTGCAGGGAATGAAAGAGGAAGTAAACTCATCAGGGTTTACTTCCTCTTTAATAACCAGACCAATTTTCAGCTTTCGGTGCTCACATTTTGAATGACAATTACTCAGTCATGCAACACTGTACCCATATGACATTTTTGTCAATTTTTTTGCACAAATAGATCTTTCTTTTGGTGGTATTTAATCACCGCTCGGTTTTTTTATTTTTTGTGCTATAAAAGAAAAAAGACAGAAAATTCTGTAAAAAATGAATTTTTCTTTGTTTCTGTTATAAAATTTAGCAGCTTAGTATTTTTTTGTCATAAATTTTGGCCAAAATGTATATTACTACTATTGGTAAAATAAGTACAAATTGGTGGATATTATTTGGTCTTTGTGAAAGTTATAGAGTCCACAAGCTGTGGTGCCAATATCTGTAAATTGATCCCACCTGAAGTACTGACGGCCTATTTCAATTCTTGAGACCCTAACATGCCAGAAAAGTACAAATACCCCCCAAATGACCCCTTTTTGGAAAGAAGACATTCCAATGTATTTAGTAAGAGGCATGATGAGTTTTTTTGAAGTTGTCATTTTCCCCACAATTCTTTGCAAAATCAAGATTTTTACTTTTCCTTTTTTTTTTTCACAAAATTGTCATATTATCAGTTTATTTCTCACACAGCATATGCATACCACAAATTACACCCCAAAACACATTCTGCTATTACTCCCGAGTACGGCGATACCACATGTGTGAGACTTTTACACAGTGTGGCCACATACAGAGGCCCAACATGCAGGGAGCGCCATCAGGCGTTCTGGAGCACCCAGGACAATTCTGACATTTCTCTCCTACATGTAAAAATCATCATTTATTTGCTAGAAAATTCCATAGAACCCCAAAACATTATATATTTTTTTTTTAGAAAAGACCCTAGAGAATACAATGGTGGTCGTTGCAACTTTTTATCTTGCACTGTATTTGCGCAGCAATTTTTCAAATGCGTTTTTTTTGTTGCTTAAAAAACAAAACAAACAAAAAAACAGTAAAGTTAGCCCAATGTTTTTGTACAATGTGAAAAATGAAGTTATTGTCAGGGCATTGCAGAGTATTGGTTGGGCATTGCAGAGTATTGGTTGGGCATTGCTGGGCATTGCAGAGTATTGGCAGGGCATTGCTGGGCATTGCAGAGTATTGGCAGGGCATTGCTGGGCATTGCAGAGTATTGGCTGGGCATTGCTGGGCATTGCAGAGTATTGGCTGGGCATTGCAGAGTATTGCAAGGGAATTGAGGGGTTCATTGTCGGTGAGCAGCGATGTGGGCACTGAAGATCCAGCCCACAGCACTGCTGACACCGATCTCTCCCTGTGACTGTACCGATCAGTACAGAGAAAGGAGGGAGGAACCAGAGTCATAACATGACACCGGTTTGTTTACAAGTGATTGCTCCATCATTTGACAGCGCGATCACGTGGTAAACAGCCACGAGGAGCGACCGTTTACCATGATGCGACGAGTCCTGTGGACCTGGCGGTCACAGATGCTCTCGAGTGCCCAGGGGGTGCATGAGAGCAGAATTCTGGGAGGACGTCATATGACGGCCTCTCAGAGTTATGCAGTCGCCCTGTAGCCATCATTCGGCTATGAGCCGGTTGTTAAGTGGTTAATAAGGTAATTCTCACCGACGTGTGGAGAGAAGAGGGGAGAGACTTTTGTTGAAATACTAAATACAGGCACTTCAGCTGGTGGTGGACTTGTGGAAAGCATCTACCTACATCATTTATGCGGACTGACAACTTGTCCATCAAGGAGCTAATGTCACGTGACAGACGGGCAATATAAATCCCTATTTTGGACTGGGGAAATCTGCGAGGTCAACATCCAGTAAGTAACAAAGAATAACTTGTCTTTCTGAATATTGCTTAGAGGATGTACCGTATTTATCGGCGTATAACACGCACCCCAAATTTAGGAGGGAATTTAAAAGATAAAAACTTTTAGGAGGGAAGTTTAAAGCGGGAGTCCGCCGTTTTTTTTTTTTAAAGCCAGCAGCTACAAATACTGCAGATGCTGACTTTTAAAATAATGACACTTACCCGCCCAGCGTGCCCGCGATGTTGTCACCTGAAGCCGATCTCTCGATCGTCTCTCGGGTGCTGCCGCCGCCATCTTGGGTATGGGAATCGGGAAGTGGAGCCTTTTGGGCTTCATTTCCCGGTTCCCTACTGCGCATGCGCGAGTCGCTCTGCTCAATAAGGATGGTCCCCGCTGTCTCTGGGATCCATGTGTATCCCAGCAGGCAGCGGGGGACTTTCAGAAAGGGGCGTAGATTCTACGGAAAGGGGCGTACCTTCTGCAGAATCTACGCCGGAAGTGGGTGCAGATACCTGTACTGTACAGGTACCTGCACCCCCCTCCCCCCTGAAAGGTGCCAATTGTGGCGCCGGAGGGGGGGATGGTTCCAATGAGCAGAAGGTCCACTTTAGGGTGGACCTCCGCTTTAAGGAAAAAACATTTAAATTCCCATCAATACAGCCTTGTCAGTCGTATGCAGCCTTCCATTTACAGCCTTGTCAGTCATTTGCCATTTAAAAATGGTGCCGGTAGTTTTCACGGGTTTCGGCTATTTTCGGCCACACTCGGCCGTTCTCGGTGGCTTTCAGCTTTCTGAAAGACGCCGAGAATGGCCGAGTGCGGCCGGAGATAGCCGAGAACGGCCGAAGATAGCCGTGAATGGCCAAGTGCGGCCAAAAATACGTGGAAACCGCAGATAGCGGCAGAAAGCCCTAGCAACAACAGAGGATCGGCGTATAACATGCACCCCCGATTTCCCCCCCCCCCCCCCCCGATTTTAGGGGGAAAACAGTGCGTGTTATACGCCGATAAATACGGTACATACAAGTTGTGGGAACCTTGGCATATGGTTACCAGGAGGAGAGCAGCCGTCATTGTCCCTATTATGGCAAAGACCGTGAGGAGTCGGTATAACCAGGCAGTGCCTGTTTTTCAGTCTCATTCAGTCTGATTGCACTAAAAGAAATGTATGTTGGTAATACACACAAGAAGTTTTCATCTTACAACAGAGGACTATGAAGAGAAAAAGAACGTTCTATACAGCATGTTCTGCCTGTTCTCCTATAGAAGGAACTGTCTCTTTTCCAGCTGGAGATGTCTCTTGACGGACGACTGACTGGCTTATTATTACTGTTTCCCGGGTCATTTTGGAAGGAAATGGCGTTGATTGACATCCATGGTTTGGAGCTACGCTGCTGCCTTCAGAAATTCTACAGATTCTTTTTTTTTTCTCTTGCACAAGTTCGCAAAAACAAAATCAAATTAAACAAAAATGAGGCAAAATGATCTCCCCACTGTGTAAGATGAATGATTTTAGGTGAGGTTACCTGTGACACTGAGCATTTATCACTAGTGGAGATTCATCATATGAGCCTAAAAGGGGTTGTAAACCCTCTTTTAAAAAAATAAAGTCATGTCACTTACCTCCGCTGTGCAGTTAGTTTTGCACAGAGGGGCCTCGATCCTCGAATTCTGGGGTCCCCTGGCGGCACTGTAGCTTCTCCCCACGTCGAGTGTCCACTTTGGAGAAAGCTCTCCTGAGGTGAGGCCCAGGCAGGCACTCCTGCATCTGTCTACATTCACACAGAATGCAGGCCCCGGGGTCATTGGATTGGATTGACAGCAGCAGGAGACAATGGCTGTGCTACTATTAATCAAGAGCCGAGACAATGGGCAGAGAGGAAGAGCGGGTGTCTGCCAAGGTATCGAACAGGCGCAGGAGAGTAAAACGGGGGGGCTAGGGGGGCCAGTTACAAAGAAGTTGTTGCATGGGATGCATTAAGCTGAAAAAGCACCTTTAATAGCAAAAGAAAAGCTGTGCACAATAACCAAAGTCAATATAAAGACAAAAGATGGTGCGCCCCCAAAGCAATCCCAGGTAATATTGGCAACACCAGGAAGTCTTTCAATTCATCTCACAATAAAATATCGCATCCTAAACGCGTTGAGCAAGTCAAATGGGCAAAAATCTGAATCAAATTTTACTTCAAAAGATGTACTACAAAACATGACCTGAAAACTCTGCACAGTGTTCAGAATACCACAGATGAAAGCCAATCACACCTTAAGGCCTGGTTCACACCTAGGCATTTGGTGCGTTTTTCAGTTTTGCAGAAACACACTAGTCCATTTAACATGGTTTTCCCAAAGAATGCCTCAGCATTTCATGGAAAGGGCCAGGCTTTTTCCAGTTCTTAGTTCCGTGGACTTCAATGGTTTAAAGATGTATATTGAAAACGCACGTGTGACTCCGGCCTAAGCGCGAATCCCAAATTGTGGGTTGTCCCCAGGAAGCCAAATCTCAAGGAGATGGGGGAGGAAGAGAGGGGAAGGCTGTCCATGAGATGGTTGGTGTCCCTTACACCGTCCAGAACAAAAAAAAGGGGAAAAAAATAAAAAAATAAATTCTCTTTTATGGGTGGCAGAAAAAAAAGCCCCAACTCCAACCAATTTTTATTTTTATTTTAGACAGAGTGGGGAGGAAGTGCGTTTTAAAAAAAAAATCCACATTAAAATATATATTTGTAGTATGTATCCTGCATGGTTTGTCTCCCCAGTCACAGCTTGCAAGCTCTGGAAAGTTGTAGGAATAATACAGGAAGCCAGCCTGAAGGCCGGGGGCATGCGCGTTCTCCAACATTGTGGACTACCATCGCTCCCATACGCCACGAGGACAGAGCCTATGAGAGCAACCTCACAGGATATCCAGGTTGGGGGAATTGTACAGATTCTGCTGGCATTATAGATGGATTGTGGGGATTATATAGGTGTCAGACTCGGGGGGGGGGGGGGGGGGATATCAGGAGAGGGTGGTAATCATCCACTGTATCGTGTATCCCTCCCCTCCTTTGTGAGGGGCTTTATTTCTAACATTTTATACAGATCTGGTTTATTGGGGAACGGGTTACATCCTTGTATAGGGATGGCGGTAGAGGGATTTTATGTATGGAGTCAGTATTGGGGATTTTATATGCTTGTTATTTATCTTTGCTATTGATAGCTTAATAAATGTTGGTAATTTAACTCTTTAGGGTGTATTAGTATCAATTTCTTTTTTCTTTTTTTTTTTCTTTTGGAGTACCTATCAGTGCTGCCCATCAGTGCCACCTTATCACTGCCCATCAGTGCCACCTTATCACTGCCCATCAGTACCACCTTATCACTGCCCATCAGTGCCACCTTATCACTGCCCAACAGTGCCACCTTATCACTGCCCATCAGTGCCACCTTATGACTGCCTGTTAGTACCCATCAGTGCTGCCTCATCAGCGCACATCAATGAAGGAGAACATTTTCTGGTTTCCTACATTTTCTAACAAGCTATGAAAAAAAAAATTTTTCTTTCAAAACTTTTTTTGTTTTTGTTTTATCAAAAAATTAAAAAGCGCAGTGGTGATTAAATACCACTAAATAAAATCTCTATTTGTGTGGAAAAAATGACAGAAATGTCATGTGTGTTCAGTGTTATATGACCGCGTAATTGTCATTCAAAGTGTGACGGCGCTGAAAGGTGAACATTGGCCTGGGCAGGAAGGGGGGTAAAGTGTCCAGTAATCAAGGGGTTAAAGAACTGAACCTGTAAAGGGAAATCTTCAGGAGCGGAGCACATTTCTGTCTGTGTGCTGATTTCTGTCCTACAGAAGCTGCTCAACAACCGCCTTCTATTGAAGGGCCAGGCTGGAGATCCGGTGTCTTGTAAAATAGTGTCCTGCATCAGATGGTGTCCCCTGCGTACTGCGCATGCGCAGTACCCAGGAACACAGATTCCGAAAATTGCCGAGGATGAACGGCGCCTGCGCCGTGAGTCCAGCTTCTATCCCCACTATCCAAGTGGACATAGAGTTAGAATAAAAAAGAGCCGAGCGGAGCGAGGCCGAGCCCGAAGCGTGGCGAGCGAAGCTCGCCCGCGAGGGGCCCTCTAAAATTCTCAACCCTATGTCCGCTTGGATAGTGGGGCTACCACCTCCACTCACGGCGCAGGCGCCGTTCAGCTTCGGAGTTTTTCCGAAGCTTCGTCTGCTCCGTACTGCGCATGCGCAGTACGGAGCGGACAGCATTTGATAGGCGGACTCTATTAGGCAGAACACCGGCATTCCTTTAGCAGATGGTGGACAGATCGGACTCTTTTGACACATTTTTGGGACCATTGATATTTATACAGTGATCAGTGCTATAAAAATGCACTGATTACTGTGTAAATGTCACTGGCAGGGAAGGGGTCCAACACCAGGGGGGCAATCAAGGGGTTAAATGTGTTCCCTCATGAGTGTTTCTTAGGCTGGATTCACACCTATGGCAGTTTTAGTGCTTTTTGCATTTTGCAGATTTGCACTGCAGTCCATATAACATGGTTTCCTATGGAACATGTTCTGTAGAGCAAATCTGCAAAATGCAAAAAGCACTAAAAATGCCCTAGGTGTGAATCCAGACTGACTGGAGGAGAAGACAGATCACTGTTCATAATTACTACAAACAGCAGATGCGTCTCTTCTCCTGTGTCACAATGGGGATTTGTTTACACACATAAATCCCCATGTTGGCTCTCGTGCCCGTCATTGTGGGTGGCCCAGCAGCAATCGCGCCCGCCGGCCATGCGCATTATGTCCCTCGCCGTGCAGCGGGTATGTGCCTCCGGCAGTGCACACGCCTGCTATGACTCTTAAATGGGCCGACATACCAGTATGTTGTTTTGCGTTAACGAACCACTTTTCTGATGTAAATGTGGGTGAGCCAGTCAGCAAGTGGTTAATTTACCCACAACAGTAAAATCAGTCTGTATATGCAGTAAGGAATGCTTGTTATGCTCCCTGTGGTACCTAAGGGGTGGATAGAAATCAATCACTTTTATTATTTAAATCAGATTTTTATCAAATTTATTTTAATAAAAATGCTTTTGTAGTAAAAATCTAAAATGTGTTTTTCTTTTTAAGATACATTATTAACCACTTCCTGCCCACGGCCATCATATGACGTCCTGGACTTTCAGTGGGAATATCTGAATGATGGGTGTAGCTGCAGGCATCATTCAGATATCCTTTTTTCAGCCGGCGATTCTGTGCACCATAAGAACGATCATAGTGGCAGTTCCACCGCTTGATCGTTCTTACAGGCAATGGGAGGGGACATCCCCCCCCCTCCCGCCGCCATCCGGTGCTTCTCCAGGCTCCCCCATGCCATCAGAGACCCGCAGAAAGAATTGTCCGGTGCCGGATGATGACGATAGAGATTTCCGGTGACCAGATGGTCACCAGTCATCTCTATGACCGTTGGAGGCCCGGGCGCGATGTTATGACGTCACGCCCGAGTTCCCGGAAGTAAGCAAAGCCGCGATCGCGGCTGTCAGCATGGGATCCGTGAAATTTTTTTTTTTTTTACTATCTCATGCTTTCCAGCCTGGAGGAGAGATGTGAGGTCTTACTCACCCCACATCTCTGCATAAAGAGGACCGGTCACATAGATTCCTAGTACAAGGGATGTTTACATTCCTTGTAATAGGAATAAAAGTGATCAAAAAAAAAAGTTGTAAAAATAAAAAAAAACAAAGTAAAATAAAATAAAAAAAAAAAGTGTTTTTTAAAACGCTCCTGTCCCCAGTAGCTCGCGCTCAGAAGCGAACACACACGTTAGTCCCGCCCACATATGTAAACGCCATTCAAACTACACATGTGAGGTATCGCCACATGCGTTAGAGCGCAAGCAACACTTCTAGCTCCAGAACTCCTCTGTAACTCTCAATATGTAACCTGTAAAAAAATTGAAAGCGTCACCTATGGAGATTTTTAAGTACTGAAGTTTAGCGTCATTCCATGAGTGTGCGCAATTTTGAAGCGTGACATGTTGGGTATCTATTTACTCGGTGTAACATCTTTCACATTATGCAAAAAAATTGGGCTAACTTGTTATTTTTAAAATCATGAAATGTTTTTTTTTTTCCAACAAAAATGCATTTGAAAAATTGTTGCAATGACCGCCACTTTATTCTCTAGTGTGTCTGCTAAAAAAAAAATATATAATGTTTGGGGGTTCTGAGTAATTTTCTAGCAAACAAATTATGATTTTTACGTGTAGGAGAGGAGTGCCAGAATAGGCCCAGTATTGATGTGGTTAATTAGTTTATTCAGCATGAAATGGAGCTTAGTTATGTAGTATGAGGCTGTGTATTCTGCAATATTTACATTTTTGGTAAACTCATTCAATGAACCCAAGCTCTGCAAGCTGAGATATCATGCACTGCATTGATGCATTCACACAATTTCAAAGTAACCATGAGATAAGTTCAGGAATATTCCTTTATCCCATTGTTTTGCAAATCTGTGTGCACGTCAAACTGTATGATTGAATCAGTTCCAGCAAGAATGAGTCCTTGCCTTTAAATAGCACCTGTCATTTCAGATCCATCATGGCAACGCTCACCGGGCATCCAATAACCTGCTGTCACCACGCCCCTCACCTTGTGTCTATGGCACATCACCAGCTGTCCCATTAACCGGTTCCCGACCGGCTCACGCAGATATACTGTGGCAGAATGGCTCCCCTGGGAGAAATCCCATACAGGTACGTCCTTCTCTTTTTCGTCCACCAGAGCGTACTCTTTCCCCCCCCCCCCTCATGATCACATGCATGAGTGCCAGCATGGAGATTCGTGTGTGTGTGTATAAACACACAAATCCCTGTGCTGTCAGGGAAGAGGAAACATATCGTATGTTCCTACTAAGTAGGAAAAACAATATGTCTGCTCTCTTTTTCATTTCCAGCAGGCTAGTTAAAAACACCTGAACAGTCAGGGCAGCGCAGTCCTGTGCCAGTGTCCCAGTGTGCCAACCTGTGCTTGAGCCCCTCCCTCTGCCCGGCCCTTACCCCCACCTATGCAGGGCTCCACTGCGGTGGTCCAGAGGTGCCAGTCCAGTGCTGATCCTGGTGGTGCTGGCACTGCCTGCTGATTGACTTCTCCGCTGCTATCTCCCTCACTGAAACCAGCACCCCAATAGAGACTGAGCACTGACACCAGCACCGAGATAGAGAGCACTGACACCACACCAGCATCGAGATAGAGAGCACTGACACCACACCAGCACTGTGATAGAGAGCACCGACACCAGCACCGTGATAGAGAGCACCAACACCAGCACCGTGATAGAGAGCACCGACACCAGCACCGTGATAGAGAGCACCGACACCACACCAGCACCGAGATAGAGAGCACTGAGACCACACCAGCACCGTGATAGAGAGCACTGAGACCACACCAGCACCGTGATAGAGAGCACTGAGACCACACCAGCACCGTGATAGAGAGCACTGAGACCACACCAGCACCATGATAGAGAGCACTGAGACCACACCAGCACCGTGATAGAGAGCACCGTCACCAGCACCGTGATAGAGAGCACCGTCACCAGCACCGTGATAGAGAGCACCGACACCAGCACCGTGATAGAGAGCACCGACACCAGCACCGTGATAGAGAGCACCGACACCAGCACCGTGATAGAGAGCACCGACACCAGCACCGTGATAGAGGGCACTGACACCACACCAGCACCGTAATAGAGAGCACTGAAACCACACCAGCACCGAGAAATAGAGCACTGAGACCACACCAGCCCCGAGAAAGAGAGCACTGACACCAGCACCGTGATAGAGAACACTGAGACCACACCAGCACCATGATAGAGAGCACTGACACCACACCATGATAGAGAGCACTGACGCCACATCAGCACCGTGATAGAGAGCACTGGGCATATAGTATGGTGTGCTTTTTTTGTACAAGAAAGTGAGCCAAAGGTAGAAAAAAGGTCCGTGTGCTCGATTAAATAAATTGTTTATAGAGTTATGCATATACATGTGTACTACTGGTCACATGTGTTGAATTCCTCAGAGATCCATGCCTCATTCATTTTTATAAATGTGAGGTAGTCAATACTGTCGTGAGCTAGGCGAGTGTGCTTATCGGACACAATCCCCCCTGCTGCGCTGAACGTCCTTTCGGACAGTACACTGGACGAGGGGCAAGCCAACAGTTCCATTGCAAACTGGGCAAGCTCTGGCCAGAGGTCAAGCCTGCCCACCCAGTAGTCCAGGGGTTCATCACTTCTCAGAGCGTCCACATCGGCCGTTAACCCGATGTAGTCGGACACCTGTCAGTCTAGGCGTTCCTTGATGCTGGATCCGGATGAGACCTGTCGATGGGTCGGCTGAAAGAATGACCTCCTATCAGAAGTCACCAATACATCTTCAAACCACCCTCTTCTTGCAGGCGCTGTTGGATTGGTACCCGCAACTCTTTCTCTGGGAGTGGGAATTCCTCCTCTGCCAGCGCACGCAAAAGCAGAATGCAGCATTTGTCGAGGCCAGGTCTGTAAGTGCTCCATTCTGAAAGCCCTCTGTGACGGTGGTAACATTTCTGCCATTTTCTCTTTGTACATTGCCACCCAGTACTGGTCCTTGACCTTTATGCTTTTTATATGGGGGTCCCTGTTAAAACACTGGAGAATGAAGGCCCCCATTTGCACTAAACTGGAAGCGGTGTGGTGGCCTGGCTCCTGCTCATCATCCAGGATAATGTCGACCTCCTCGTTCTCCTCTCCCCATTCACGCACAACAACAGGGATCCCAGAAAGGTTTAAAGCATGCTCTTGCTCCTCCTCATCTGCCCCGGCACCATCCTCCTCTGACTCCTCTTCAGACTCCTGTTGTTGACTTGTCTCAGATAGAGTAGCCCCCCCTGGGAATTCATCCAGCATTGCGACTTCCTCATCTTCCTGCTCCTGCTCCTCCACGGCTTGTTCAATGCACGCTCCATAAAGAAGGCATAAGGTACCATGTCACTGATGGCGCCATGGCTGCGACTGACCAGTTTGGTGATCTCATCAAATGGCAGCAGAAGTCTGCATGCATCGCGCATGAGCAGCCACTGGCGCAGTGAAAAAAACCTGTTCTGCCGCAGAGTTTGTACAGGTAGTCATTAACTGCACGTTTCTGCTGGAGCAGCCTATCAAGCATATAGAAGGCGGAGTTCCATCGCATCGGGCAATCGCAAATAAGACGTCTGACCAGCAGATTGTGTCGCCGCTGAATGTCAGCAAGACGAGCCATGGCCTTGTCAGATCTTCTGAAATGGGGCGAGATTTTCCTTGTCTGCTACAAGATGTGCTGGACCCCAGGGTATTTGACAACGAATCGCTGCACGACCAAGTTTAAGACGTGTGCCACGCATGGCACGTGCATAATTTTGCCCTGTTTCAATGTGCTAAGCAGATTGGCACCAATGTCACACACCACTTTACCAACTGTCAAATTGAGCGGTGTTAGCCACTGACCTGCCTGTGAACGCAAAGGTGAAAGGAGTGCCGGGCCAGTGTGGCTCTTGACTTCCAGGCACAACAGACGCAGCACAGCATGGCAACGTCTCACCTGGCATGTCGAATAGGTTCTGGGGTGCTTGGGCGGCACAGTGGAAGAGACACTAGCAGCGGAAAAGGAGGAGTCAGCCGAGGAGGAGAGGGAGGAGGATGGAGTAGGAGGAGAAGAAGAGGAGGCAGGCCTGCATGCAATCCGTGGCGGTAAAACCAAATATACACAGGTGCCACGGGTTACATGCTTGACGGCTGTCAGAAGGTTCACCCAGTGGGCGGTAAAAGTTATATACCTTCCCTGTCTGTGTTTGCGAGACCACGTGTCTGTGGTCAGATGTATTCTGGCACCGACACTGTGTGCCAGAGATGCATTCACTTACCGCTGAACATGGCCATATAGCTCTGGGATGCCCTTCTGTGAGAAATACTTCCTTCCTGGGACCTTCCATTGTGGTGTTCCAATGGGCACAAATTTTCGAAAGGCCTCCGAGTCCACCAGTTTATATGGCAGTAGTTGGCGGGCTATCAGTTCTGACAAGCCAGCTGTCAACCATTGGGCAAGAGGGTTATCCGGCGTCATCATTTTTTACGCTCGAACATTTGGCCCACGGAAGCCTGCCATGGCATGATGGAAGGTGGAGTGGAGGACAATTGTGAGGAGAAGGAGAAGTAGAAGACGAGGCTGAACAGTGAGAGCCTGCAGTGTGGCTTTGTGTGTTCCGTTGCTCCCACTGGGCTCGGTGATGGCAGCTCATGTGCCTTCTTAAGGCGGTCATCCCTAGGTGAGTGTTGGGCTTACCGCGACTTATGCGTTGACTGCAAAGGCTGCAGATGGCAACACTATTGTCAGCAGCGGACACGTTAAAGAAAGCGCACACTGCGGAGCCATGTGTCAGCGTCCTGTGAGCGCCAGATGTGACCGTACATGGTCGATGACTCACTCCTGATACATTTGCAGCCTGCTTTGTCCCTCCTGTGCAATCTAAGTTCTGCCTGCTTCTCCTCCCTACCTGCTGGTCCATATCTCCCTCTGAACTCCCCTCCTCTTCCTCTCTTGTGGGCACCCACGTGACATCACTAGACACGTCATCATCGACGTCACCTTCCCCACCGCTATAATTAGAGATCTCGGAGTAGGCAGCAACACCGGAGACCAACCTCCTCCTTGGGCTGATCTGGGTACTGTCGTCAGACTGCTGAGTGGCGGGTGTTACTACCTCTTCTTCCTGATCCAATGCCAAGAGAGACTGCGCATCGGAAATGTCTTGTGATGGATAGGAAAATAATTCCTGTGACTCAAGCAGAGGGTATATGGTGGTGGTGGTGGTAGTGTCTTTGGGGGTGCACACAGCAGAGAGTGAAGAAGAGGGTGCAGATTGAGAGAATGAGGAGGGTGCAGAAGAGTAAGGCTGAGTGAGCCACTCAACCAAGTCTGGCGCATCTTTTGACGTAATCACACGCACCTTCTGCAATTTGCCACTTTGGCTCAAGCCTGTTGCTCCTGCCCTACCCCTACCACCCCTGCGGAAGGGCCTGCCTCTTCCTCTGCCTGTCATTTTTTAAATGACACTGTGACAAAAGTCTCTAGAGAAGTGCAGTATGTATGTGGAAGAAGGTATATAACACCCCGCTTCAATCTGTAATTTTTAGGGGCCACTGGTCTATCACACCAGTTATAATACTTTTTTTTTATTGCGTTTGTCACTCTTTGTAGTATCGCTGCTGAACCGCTCAGCAGTCACAATGCTGCACAGTGGAAATGCACTATACTATCCTTTCTATATGTGCAAGTATTTTATATAGTGGTGTATTACACCACTATATACTGCACACCAAATAGTAAACCTATACCAGTCCTTAAAAGGACCTTTGTGGACCTAATAGTAGCTAGTTAGTAGCTAGTGAATTGCAGACTGTTCGGCTTCAAAAACCAAACTGTCCCTCCCTACACTGAGAAAAGGACAGCCTGGAGACGGACCACGGGGTAGGCGAAAGGATGGCATGAAATAGTTAACTGGGCAACGCACAGGATTGGTAGCAAGTTCCAGGGGGTGGGGTTTTTAGTGTGGGAGTTGAGCTCTCATCTCGCCCCAGCGTCAGTCGGCGCAGAGGAAGATTGGAGGAAGCATGTCGTCCTCCCTGGGAGATCTCTTACACCAGCTGCGGGCCGCAGCTGTGGCCGTCAGCGAGAGATGGCTGCGGGACCAGGTCGAGACGGTCCAGGGGGGTACCCGGGACATTGTTTGGCCAGCGGGGGAGGGTTCGGCCCGGGTGCGGCGTTCCAGCCCGCCGGCTCGTTTCTCCCCTGACTCCCCCAGGGCACATGCGTGACGCCGGGCGGGGAACGCTGGCGCCGCCCCCCACGAACCTCCGGCGAAACGGCCGGCCGTGAAGGCTGTGGCAGCCGCGGGACAGAAGCGGGAGAGCGGGCACAGCATCGCATGGCCGCCGACCGTTCCGGCGGTGGGCATGCGGAAGGCTGCCATGAGGTGTAGAAGAGACTTGGGCCTGGCCCCTGGCGCAGTCGTTGCGGGGGCGGGGCTCCACCGCGGGACACACGCTGAGGCTGCTGCTGGCTCCTCTGCTTCCGGTGGAGAGGACTGCAGGGATCAAGACAGGCAATTGGCGGGAGCAGGCCCAGCAGTGCGGATGGAGCCGGTCGGTGGCGAACATCACAGGAAGGTGGCGGACAAGTCGATCGCCGGGCGAAGAAGGGGACGGCCCAAGGGCATCTCATCGCCAGTCCGGGCGGGACCATCGGGATGGCTGCCGCAAGGAGAGGAGGCTCAGAGTCCAGACCGGTCCGAGGGTGAGCTGACATCGTCCGAGGAGGAGGTGCCGAGCGGCGTTCCGTCATCGGTGGAGGGTTGATCGGCGGCTGGTGGGAGTTCGTCCAGGCGGCCCGGTAAGTCTGCTGTTGATTTGGGGTACTTGGGGGGGGAGGGGGTTGGGGGGTATGTGAGTGGGGGTGGGGAATGGGCCGCGGATGCCTCTCAGGGCGGGGGGGTTCCTCCCCCGTCTCCCCTCCCTCTGGCCCAGCGGGTCCTTGACCGCGCCACGGCGGATGGGGGGATGAAGGGGTTCTTGGCGGGCCTGCGGGAGATTATGGGAAAATTTGAACAGGGGGGCTCCAGTCCCATGACGCCGGGGGCTGCGTGGATCGCACCGGAGGAGCGGGTGGGGGGCCAGTTGGTGTTTCGGGAACGGTCGGGGTCAGCGGGGGTGGTTTTGGGGGGGGCGGGGGTAGGCACGGCGGGGGCGCCTGCTGAGGCCGCGGGAAGTGGGGCAGGTGGTGGCTCCAGCGTCCGCGGTGTCGCCATGGTCCACGGGGGACGACGTCGGGGGACGCGAGCAAAAAACAGGATGTGATCAGACTAGCTGATGCGGCCCGTTGCGAGGTGTATGTGTGTTTTGGAGGGCCGCTGGGGGCACATTTGAAGCAGGGGGTTAGGGAGAAGATAAGGAAAGAGGAATATGTGGAGATTTTCTCGCTGTTGCCATTGGAGAAGTTCAATTTGGATAAGGTCATGCCGGAGAACAACAAGGAGGATGAGGAGAAGAGGCCCTACCGGCTTATCCCTCGGACGTTCCAGGACTGGTTGCAGGCTTTTGCAATTCTCGCCGGCGTGATAGGGGAGAGGAACCCGGAGCGTTGTTCGCCGCTGTTTTGCTACCTGGACGCGATTGGTGAGGCGCCTAGAGTCTACGGGGGACTTTCGTCAACGGAGGGCGATCAGACCTGCTCTGCGCTGGGATCATAAGGACATCAGCCTGTGGATGCGCGTGATGTCGTCGGCGAGGATGCCAAATCCGTTTTTCAGGGGGGGGGGCAGTGGATCAGGGGCTTCCGGTCAATCGGCCGCAAGACGGTAGGAGTCTGTTGGCAGTATAATGAGGGGAGTTGTAGATTCGCAGGGGGCTGCAAGTACTAACGCGAGTGTTCCGGTTGTGGGGGAGCCCACCCAGTTTCTCTGTGTTTCCAGCAAGGAAAGGGTGAGGTTGGAGAGCCTGCGGACAAGAGGGACGACGCCGGTGAGACTGGAATAGATGCGGCCTTTTCTGGATCGCTGTCCGGATAGGGAGGCGGCTGGGCTGGTGGGGCGGGGGTTCGCAGAAGGGTTTCGGATCCCGGCGGTGCTAGGGGTGGTCCCGCCGGCGGCAAAATTTGCGGTCCGCGTTGCTCCATCCTGAGGTGGTTTCAGAGAAACTGCGGAAGGAGGTGGCCTTGGGTCGGATAGCGGGCCCGTTTTCGGTTGCGCCTCTTCCCGATTTGGTGGTTTCTCCGCTGGGGGTGGTTCCCAAGACAGAGCCAGGTAAGTATCGGCTGATACATCACCTGTCGCACCCAAAAGGGGGGTCAGTCCATGATGCCGTTGACCCCCGGTTGAGCGCGGGTCCTACACGTCGTTCGATGCGGCGGTTTTCTGGGTCAGGCGCTATGGACGGGGGGCCCTGATGGCTGAAACGGATATCGAGGCAGCGTTTAGGCTGCTTCCGGTACACCCGGACAGTTTTCGTCTTCTGGGTTGCTGTTGGCAGGAAGGGTACGATGTGGATAGGTGTCTGCCTATGGGGTGCTCTGTCTCGTGTGCGTTGTTTGAGTGTTTCAGTTCCTTTGTGGAATGGGTGGTCGGAGACGTCGCGGGAGTGGGTTCCGTCATACACTACCTGGATGACTTCTTGTGCGTTGGACCGGCTTCGTTGGCGGTGTGTGCGGTGCTGTTGACAACGCTGGAGCGGGTGGCGGAGAGTTTCGGTGTCCCTTTGGCCCCGGATGAGACGGAAAGACCGACTACGGTGATCATTTTTTTTTTTTTTTTTTGGTATCGTTCTGGTTTCGGAGGCAATGGAGTGTCGTCTGCCGGCGGACAAGCTAGAGGCGTTGCAGATGGAGATGCGTGGGTTGGTGGGCATGCGTAAAGTACAGCTCAGGACTCTTCAGTCTGTGCTGGGGGAGCTTAATTTTGCCTACAGGATAATACCCATGGGGAGGGTTTTCAGTAGGAGGCTGGCAGCTGGCACAGGGGGGTGTCTTCGCCGAAGCACTTTGTGAGATTGTCGAGGGAGCTTCGGGAGGATCTTCGGATTTGGCATGTGTTCTTGGAACGTTTCAACGGGAGAGCTTTGTGGATGTCGGGGCCGGTGAGTAACTTCGATCTGGAACTTTATACGGATGCGGCGGGGTCAACAGGGTTTGGGGCCTGTTTCCAAGGAGAATGGTGTGCGGGCCCGTGACCCGATTCCTGGAGGGCGGGTGGCTTGCTGAAGAACATGGTGCTCCTGGAGCTCTTTCCAGTGGTGCTGGCGGTGGAACTGTGGGGGGAGTCCTTCAGGGACCTGAAGGTACGTTTTCATGTTGACAATTTGGGGGTGGTGCAGGTTCTGAACCGGATATCGGCATCTTCTCCGCCGGTGGTAAGGATACTGCGGCATTTGGTGCTGAGATGTATGCAAATGAACATCTTCATACATGCGGTGCATCTGCCGGGGGTTGAAAACTTTATAGTTGACGCGCTTTCTCGTTTTCAGTGGGACAGGTTTCTGGAGCTGACACCGACGGCGGATGTGGCAAGGGTTCCGTGCCCGGAGGGACGGTGGTAGATTGCGTTGGAAGAGCATCCGACTGGATCCGCGATCAGTGAGTGCGGGTACTTGGGCGGCCTATGAGAAGATTTGGGCGGAGGGGGAAGCCTTGGGGTTGCAAGCGAGGGTTCGGGATCGGGGGTTGCTGGTTCTTTACTTTGTGTCCCGACACTTGGAGAATGGCATTTCTATTTCTAGCCTGGGGCGAAAGTTAGCCGGCTTGGCGTTCTGGTCCAAGCTGCGGGGGGAACAGGATTACACTAAGGATTTTTGGGTGCGGCAAGCGGTGGAAGGGTCGACAGGTGAAGGATGACAGGATACCGGTATCTTTTGATCTGTTGGGCAGGCTTTGCGAGCAGCTGGCGGTGGTGTGTTTGTCGACTTATGAACTCATCTTGTTCAGAGCTGCGTTTGTACTGGCGTTCTTTGGCGCTTTCCGGATCGGGGAATTGGTCAGCCCGGTGAAACGGGAGCGGGGGGGGGTTTGTTTTGAGGATGTCCTTTGTACGGGTGACAGTTTGCGCATGCGGGTGCGCAGATCGAAAACGGACCAGACGGGCTTGGGCGAGGAAGTTGTGGTGTTCGCAATTCCGGATTGTAAGCTTTGTCCTGTTTTCATGGTGCTCAAGTTCTTGGATCGTCGGCCGGCGTTGCCGGGCCCGTTGTTGATGCATGCGAATGGGGACTTTTTGTCGCGATTCCAGTTTATAGGGTTTTTTTCGAAAATGTTTGATGGCTTTGGGTGTGGGGGGGGAACGGTTTTCCTCCCATTCGTTCAGGATCGGGGCCACAACGGAGGCGGTCAGATGCGGGTTGGATGAGGAGTCGGTGAAGAGGATTGGCCGGTGGGAATCGAGGAGGTTTCCTTCGTACGTTAGGCCGGAGCTGGTGGGAGTGTAGTGGGGGTGCAACCGGGGTTGTCGGCATGGGTTTGTGTTCCAGCTGTGCATTTACTGTTCCTTGGTTTGCGTTTTTCTTTTCTTTCAGGTGCTCCAGCAGGGTTGGGCTGGATCATGGGCCACTCTTATGTCTGCTGGGGGGCTAGGAGGGGTGATGCCAGGCCGGAAGGTGGGCAGCTGGGCATTTCAAGGCGGGAGGCATGCTTGGAGTGGTTTGGTTTCCCGGGCATGCTCTGAAGCAGGATGGTGCACGAGGTGCGGCGTTTTGCGGGTTTTTGACAGGCCCCCCGATGTGTTGGTTCTACATGTGGGGGGGCAATGACCTTGGCCTCCACACGAAGTCAGACATAACGCGGGACATACAGTACGATTTCTTGCGCTTAGGGCTGCGTTTCCCGGAATGCTCATTGTGTGGTCGGACATGATTGCCAGGACCACATGGCGGCTAGCCAGGTCGGTGGACCGGATTGACAAGGCCAGGAGGAAGGTGAACCAGGAGATTAGTCGTTCGGTCGTAAGGAATGGGGGGTTGGCTGTTCGGCACTCGGAGTTAGAGATTGACACATGGCGGTATCTGCGAGGTGACGGAGTGCAGCTTAATGATGTGGGGGTTGATCTATGGGCTGTAGGTCTACAAGATGGGATTGAGCGAGCATTGAGGGTGTGGAGGTGCGCCCAAGGATAAGGTGTTATCCTTGCTTGCTGTGGCGGGTGTTGGTCGGTGCAGGTAAAGGAAGATAACCCCTCCCCACTGAGAAGTTGATGCGGGACCCATTGGAGATATGGGCCCGTTGCTGGGATGCCATATAACGATGGTTATATGGAAGATGGTGAATGGGTGCACTGCGGGCAAGAGTTGGTTGTCTCTGAGCTAGCACATCAGCTTGAGGCCTAGTTACAGTTAAGACGACCGCAGTGCATGTTGCTCGTTATGTTAATGGGGTGGGAGGGGGAATCCCCTGCAGAAGACCAACGAGTTCAGTTTTATCAGTTTAAATGATAATTCTATTGATGTCTTGTTTTGATATGTTATTATTTGTTTTGATTAATAAAGGGGCTGCTACGGCCACTAATGACTCCAAAAAGGTGTGGTCTCATTTAATGGTAATGGGATAGGAATCGGAGTTGGGTGGTTGGTGCAGCAGTAAGTAAACCTCAGTTATACTATAGTCATGACAGCTGCAGAATCAGTCAGCAGCACTGCATGCAGTGCACTATAATATGCTTTCTAGATTTGAAAGAAAGTATATTATATGTGTACAACCCTATATACTGTACACCTATAAAAGGACCTTTGTGGACCTAGTAGCTAGTGATTTGCAGACTTTCTCTGCTCAGAACACCAAACTGTCCCTCAGTCCCTACACTGATAAGACAGCTGTAGAATCGGGCAGAAATCAGCAGCACAGCAGTCAGCAGTGCACCATAATATACTTTGTATATTTGAAAGAAAGTATATTATACGTGTACAACCCTATATACTGTACACCTATACCAGGACCTTTGTGGACCTAATAGTAATAGCTAGTAATAGCTAGTGATTAAACTGACTCTCCCCGCTCCACACAGTGTCCTGTCCCTACACTGCCAAAAGACAGCAGCAGAATCGGTCAGCAGTGCACTCAGCAATCAGCAGCACAGCAGTCAGCAGTAGTGCACCAGAACCCTATACACTGTACACCTATACCAGTCCTTAAAAGGACTTTTGTGGACCTAATAGCTTTGTGTCACTACAGTCTGTCCCTGCTCCACACAGCAACCTCTCCCTACACTGACAAAAGACAGAATGTAAAATGGCCGCCAGATCAGGTCTATTTATAAGTTAGGGGGAATGTCCAATTGTCCATGTGCTGAAATGTCTCACTTGGCTGTCCTGTACCCAATGATGGATGTGTCATGGATCAAAGTTCTTCACAATGTAAACAAATATGTCTGCCGCGAACAGCGCCAAAAGTCCGCCGGTTTGGCGAATCGTGAATGAGCAAAATTCGCTGCAAACCGACCGCCAGGCGAACCGCAAGGTCATCTCTACTTGCATACACACAGTCACACAAAGTTGGTTGGAAATTGCGAACATCAAGAATGCAGTGACGTACAACACACGCGACAAGCCGAGAAAAATGAAGTTCAATAGCCAGTGCGGCACTTCTGCTTGATTTTGAGCATTCTTGGCACTTTGTGCGTTGGAATTGTCTACACACGCTCGGAATTTACCAGAATGGATTTTGCTTTCGGAAAAAGATCCAGATCTCAAATTTTGTGTGATGGAAATTCCGATGGAAAATGTCCGATGGAGCCTACACACGGTCTGAATTTCTGACAACCATCTCCGATCGCACATTTGTCATCGGAAAGTCTGACCGTGTGTACGGGGCATTAGGCAGCATTTTTACAAAGATTTTTGCCAGGATTTTGTACAGGTCAAAAGGTCACCAATGTAAAAAAAAGCCTGTAATCTGCCCCAAAGAAGCTCATGTTCTTTGAGCTTGGGCCAGTTTACACCACATGCAGTCAGTTTCCGGTCACTTTCTGCATCAGAAACTGACAGCATGGTGTGAACTAGAGCCATTGGAATACATGGAAAACACTGTGCAAGCATTTTTAGTGCAGTAAAAAAGCGCACAGAACTGCATGTGGTGTGAACTGGCCCCAAGGCGTTTTTCAGGCGGCAAAATGCTCAGATGCAGTGGCGTAAATAGAACCTTCAGGGCCCCGATGCAAGAAACCATGAAGGGCCCCCCTGATGGGGCCCTTTACTCCGAGCTTGGTGGCGGAACACCAGGGCCCAGTTGCAAGTGGGTGGCTGCATGTAAAGGAACCGATTTCTCCATTTCCCGCCGCTTCTCCACCTCTCTCTCCCACAGGCGTTCAGCGGCTGCAGGAGGAAAATGGAGAGATGGGTTCCTCTATGTCGGTATTTCTCAATCTTTTTCCAGTCAGGGGACCCTTTAAGTACTTTCCTAGGTGAATGGGGCTGCACTGCAATCCCCCTGCAACTGTGTGCATTGCATGCAGTTACAGCATAGAGATGATGCATTTAAAGGGGTTGTAAACCCTCGTGTTTTTTTGCATTCTATGCATTAAGGTGAAAAAAAACCTGGCAGTCACCGGAACCCCAGCCCCCCATTTTACTTAACTGAGCCATGGAACTTCACCAGGTGGAGATGCGTTCTTCCTTTGCCCTGGGTTCCCGGCTCCTGATTGGATAGATTGATAGCAGCTCAGCCATTGGCTCCTGCTGCTGTTAATCAAATCCAATGGCGGGGGCGCCTGCAAGGTAACCCCCCGGAAGAGCGCTTCTCCTAGGGGGTTAGCTTATAAGAGGAGGAGCCACGCGAGCCGCCGAGGGACCCCAAAAGACGAAGTTCGGGGCCACTCTGTGCAAAACGAGCTGCACAGTGAAGGTAAGTATGACATGTTTGTTAAAAAAAGGAAAAAAAAGCAAACCTTTACAATCATATTAAGGGGTTAAAACAGCTGGTCAGGAGGCAACATATTGCCTCTTTACCGGCTGTCAAATGCCTCTGAAAAGCGATCTGAGCACAGATCGCTTTTCAGAGGAACAGCAATTTTTTGCTGGTACTTTGAACAAGCAAGAAAAAAAAACATTTCTGATTGTAAACATATGGGGTAGGGCTGGGGAAAAAATCGATTTGAATCTTGAATCGAGTTGAGAGGTCAAATCGATTTAAATTTTCAGCAAATCATTTTTTTGCTGACACCGCACCGGTCCTGAGGAGCTGCGGGCAGGAGTTTTTAGGTCTAGTCCACAAGGCCGGACCCACGGACTAGGACAAAGCTGCAGCCTCACCTAAAAACTCCTGCCCGCAGCTCCTCAGGACTGGTGCGGTGTCCATCAAAAAAAAAAACTCGATTCGAATTGGGAATCGATTTTTTTATTTATTTTTTTTTTAAATTGCCCAGCTCTAATATGGGCAGGATTAAACGCACATACATAAAATGTGCATACATACATCTAAACAGCGGCGGCTAGTGCTAAAAAATGTTTTTTGGGGGGGGGGGGGGGGGGGCGCTAACATTTTTTTTTTAAAAATCATCAAACGCTGCCACTCTACCCTCAAATGCAGCCACTGTGCCATCAATCACAGCCACTGTGCCATTAAACGCTGCCAATGTGCCATCAATTGCAGCCACTGTGCCCATTTAATGCTGTCACTGTGCCCTCAATTGCAGCCATTGTGCCATCATTTGCTGCCACTGTGCCCATTTAACGCTCGCCATCTACACACATGCACATACATAGGGAAATAGGAAAAAACTGCGCTAAGGTGCAAAAAAAATGTGAGTTGTATATACTCTCATATGATACTTATAAGAATAAACGTTTAGCTGTGGCTTCACTGTGTCACATAATACAGAACCAAAATTAAAAAATACTAAGCTGCGCTTAACTTATACAGACAAGTGATTGTGAAAAAAATAGTAAAAATATAACAACCATATATAAATAGTGTTACTTACAGCGTGCATAATATAGAACACACATGAAAAAAACAAAATCCCCCTCCCTGTCCTGACCTCCTCGCAACTTGAATCTTACAATATAAATTCCCAATATGTAAACCTCTTATCAGCATAAAAGAGGATAGAACAGAAACACCCAGTGTTTAGACAGTAAGTCCATGTAAATGAAAACTAATTGTAAAATAACTGAAAATCAAGTCCTCCAAAGTTAGACCACAATATTCATAGATATCCGCCACTCGGTTTAATAGAAAAAAGGGATGTTCAATCCACCACCAACATGCGATAAAATTTGCCACTTACCAGAACGACATGACTCCCCACTACAGAGGGTCACACAGGACTTGTAAGGATAGATGGAACTTCCAGCCAAAAGGGGGATCCTCGGTGTCCTCCTGGTTCCACCACTCCAGTGGGGGTTGGGAAGGGGACCTGTTCCCGGGCGTCCTCCTCAACGGTCCAAAGGAGGGCTCAAAAGCAGGGATATAGGAACCAAAAAGGGAAAAAGACTCCAGATAGTGTAAAACCCTTTATTACTCGCGATAAAAAAAAGTAAAAATACACTTACAAATGTATAGAAGAAAATAAGCCTTAAGTCTGCGGCGCCGGCCGGACGCACACAGACAGACCCGTTCTCCTGGAAGCCGTCACAAACACGAGGTGATGTATAGCGTACCGCTCAGCCCCACGCGTTTCGCAACAAAATTGCATCATCCAGGGGCCCATTTAACGCTCGCCATCTACATACACGCATACACACATACACACATACATACACACACACACACACACACACACACAAAGTCAAAAACGGCAGTGCTTTCTCTATCTTACCTCTTCCTGCTTTCACTTTAGTTATAAGCAGTGTGATGATTCAGTGTGATTACAATTCTGCTGAACATCGGGGAGCTCAGTCTCAGCCGCCCGCTCCTTGAGATATACAGGGGGCCCTCAAGGGCCCCCTTCAGCATGGGGCCTGGTCGCCTTGGCGATCTCAGCGAACCCTATAGTTCCGCCACTGCTCAGATGTGAACAGGTTCCATTGAAATGAATGGGATTTTTTGCTTGTTGGGGGTTTTACGAGCGTTTTATGAGCTGAAAACGCCCCCGGTCTAAATGCAGCCTTATGCCCCATACACACGGTTGGACTTTCCAACAGCAAATGTGCAATCGAAGCATTTTGTCAGAAATTCTGACCGTGTGTAGGCTCCATAGGACATTTTCCATCGAAATTTCCGTCACACAAAATTTGAGATCTGGATCTCAAATTTTCCTGGCAACAAAATCCGTTCTCGTAAATTCCGATCGTGTGTAGACAAATTCCGACGCACAATGCTCCACGCATGCTCAGAATCAAGCAAAAGAGCCTCACTGGCTATTGACCTTCATTTTTCTCCGCTCGTCGTATGTGTTGTAAGTCACTGTGTTCTTGGCGATCAGAATTTCCAACCAACTTTGTGTGACCTGGTGTATGCAAAACAAGTTTGAGCCTACATGCGTCAGAAAAAAAACATGGGGGGCACATACGCGGCTTTGAGACTCATGGAAGCCTAATGCACTACCTCCGCTACGCTTGGGACTCTATCCGCATCCTGAGGGCCATAATCATCACAAGCCACAGCTATTTTAACACCCCTCAGGCTGCTGAATCTCGGTGCATGCCGTTAAAGAAGAAAAAAATCCCGGGTTCCTCGCAGAAGATGCTGACACAGTATCTCCTTCGTGCACGGGAGCAGCCCAGCATGGCACAAGATGGCGTCGCAGAGGGAAGTAATTCCCCATGTCTTGCAGCACTGCCACCATCTCCACCGACTCCTTCTCTCTCACCGCCCGCCAACTGTGAGTACCCTGCCGTCATCTCCAAAGCGGATTTGGAGGCCAGCCTGGGGACCATGTATAACAGACTGGCTTCTAAGTTTCAATCTGAACTCCATAAGACTTCACATGCTCTGTCACAGGAGATCTCTGCCCTAGGCGCCAGAACGGAGAGACTGGAAACTAAGCATGACGAATTAGCCATAGTACACAATGATTTCAGCAGGGAACATGAGGCACTGGCATCGGCCTTTATGTCTATTCAGGCCCAAATTGAGGACCTCGACAACAGGAACAGGCACAATAATTTGCGCCTCCGAGGAATCCCAGAGTCTGAAACAGAGCTAATTCCTATGGTCATTAGACTGTTCAAATCCTTGTTTCCAGACCATGACTCCGCCATGTTTAAATGCGATCGCATACACAGGGCTCTACGACCAAATCCCCCAGAGGATAAGCCTCCTAGGGATATTATTCTCTGTATGAAGGATTTTTTTGGGTAAAGAAGAGATTCTGAGAGCAGCCCGTAATAAGCACTGGATCACCCTGGACGACCATCCCATCCAGGTCTACCCAGACATCTCCCCCACAACCTTGGACAGGAGAAGGGGATTGAAGGAGATCACCACTGCCTTGCAAGCAGCCCACATTCGATATAGATGGGGATTCCCTTTTCATTTGCTGGTCCCCCATAATTGCACCACCTACTCGGTTACCTCGCTCCTGGAGGGCCAGGAGATGTTGGTGAAGCTAGGCCTCCTGGATGTAGCCGCGATTCGCAGACCACCATCCACCCCCAGGCCTTTGCCAATTTGGCAAACCCCGCCACCTAGGAGAGACAGACGTAGGATCCGGTATGAAGTTGGAGAACGCGCAAAGGAGAACCCCCGCTAACGGATACCCTATCTGTGATGCTCAATGGTTAGACGACGGCTTACATTGTTACCCCGGAAGAAAGGGAAGTGGTTTTTGTATTTTTAATTATTCCTTTCTTCTTTTTGGGTTATCTTGTCCCTTGGAGCCACAGCATGTCTCCCCCTCCCAGCAGACGGTTATCATCTTGCTTTGAGATGCAGAGGCGTACACAATCTTGCTGGATAAGAGACCTGGTTGTCTCACTTTATGATGATTTTTCCCTTATGGGTACGGTTTCCCACCAATTCCCTGCTCTTTCGTTACTGCTGATTTTCAGGACTGTGTTTGGGACTGGGACCTTATTTGCGCTTTCCTTTTTTTTTCTTCTATTTTTTGTTCTTTTTGTATTGGTCAACCACATTATAAGCAGATTAACTCATTGAATTTGTATGGACTCTTTTTTTTTTTTTTTTTTTAGTTCACATCTTTTTATCCATCAAACAGTCAGATATACTGACTTGCTCCCGTGGCTTGGGATACCTAGTGAGGGATGTGGCGAACCTAGAATTGATACAATTCATTATCCTTGATATATCGCTTCCCCTCTACCCAATGTATTCATACTCTCATCTATCTTATCTTAACTATACCAACCATGGCAATCACATGTCTCTCCCATAATGTCAAGGGATTTAACTCCAGCAGCAAAAGACGCAAGGCATTTGCCTTTTATAAACAGCTGGGGGCTAAAATTCTCCTGCTCCAGGAGAGACATTTTTCCCAATCTTCCTACCCCAAATTCCTTCATAGGAATTTCCCTCAAGCCTTTTTCTCACTTCACACATTCAAAACCAGGGGTGCCGCCATACTCCTACACTCCTCCTTCCCAATGGAGGTTAGACAAGTGTTTAGAGATAAGGAGAGCCGATATGTCATTGTAAAGGGCATTGTACATGATAGAGAACTAACTATTGCCAGTATATACGTGCCTAATGATAGCCCTGCTGCTTTTTTTAAGACATTTCTTGCCAAACTTGCAAACTTCCACTCCCCCATATGATTATAGGGGGGGATTTTAACTTAGTTGCTAATGCCACACTAGACCGCTCTTCCGCAACTGTTGCCTCTAGAGCCTTTCCGAAATCCCTCACCAGCGGCTTGCATGAACACAGGCTACTTGACACCTGGAGGACGCATAACATAGGCAGCAAGGAATTTACCTTTTTCTCCCACCCACATAATAGTTATGCAAGGTTGGACTATATTTTTGCCTTACCTGTTATACTTGTAAACTCCACAGGTGCCACCATTCACACCTGTGTCTGGTCTGACCATCAGGTCATTTCCTTTTACCACAGGTTTCATCAGACTCGCTCCCACACCGCATTCATGGAGATTAAATGAATCCATCTTATCAGGCTTAGCGATAGAGTCCCAAATAGCACAATCGATGGAAGAGTATTTTACGCTTAATGCCCAACCGGATATTCAACCCTCAGTACTATGGACAGCCCATAAAGAGGTAAAATCATTAGCCTGTCTGCGGCCCGTAATAGAAATAATAAGCGTAGAATTTATAGAGTTATCAGGTGAGCTTGACCGCTTATATAAAAATACATCCTCCCTACATTTAGAGTCCACTAGAAGGGCTATAGATCAGAAACACCTGGAACTCGAATTCCTTCTGTCTAATAAGGTAGAAAAGTCACTTCGATGGGCTAAAGCACGATACATGTTACATAACAACACCGCCTCAACGCTTTTTGCTAGACGATTAAAAAACTCGATTTGACCTCCTCATGTATATAAGCTGTCCTCTAAGGAGGGATTAATCACCTCACACCCCAAAGAGGTGGAAGAAATGGCATGGTTCCACGATATCCCCCTCCCTGTCCTGACCTCCTCGCAACTTGAAGCCCTTAATGCACCTATTACAATCTCTGAACTTTTACATGTAATTAAATCATTAAAGATGGGTTCTGCCCCGGGCCCTGACGGTTTTTCATCATTATACTATAAAAAATTCTCCACAATTTTAGCCCCTAGATTAGTTCACCTATTTAATTGGGTATTACAAGGAGGTAGTTTCCCAGATGAAATGTTATTGGTCAATATGTCCCTAATCCCAAAACCTAATAAAAACCAAACACTGCCCCAAAATTATAGGCCCATTTCGGTCATTAACAATGATTTAAAAATCTTTAGTGGGATTCTAGCAGACAGACTCGCCAAAATCATCCCCACCCTTATATCCCCTTTCCAATCTGGTTTGATCCCACACCGTTTAAAGCGGAGGTCCACCCTAAAGTGGACCTTCCGCTCATTGGAATCCTCCCCCCCGGCGCCACAATTGGCACCTTTCAGGGGGGTGCAGATACCTGTACAATACAGGTATCTGCACCCACTTCCTGGGTAGCTCTCTGCGGAAAGGGGCGTAGATTAAGCCCCTTTCCGAAAGTCCCCCGCTGCCTGCTGGGAAACACACAGATCCCAGAGGCAGCGGGTCCATCCTCATTGCGCAGCGCGACTCGCGCATGCGCAGTAGGCAACCGGGAAATGAAGCCGAAAGGCTCCACTTCCTGATTCCCATACCCAAGATGGCGGCGGCAGCACCCGAGAGACGATCGAGAGATTGGCTTCGGTTGCCGACATCGCGGGCACGCTGGACAGGTAAGTGTCACTATTTTAAAAGTCAGCAGCTGCAGTATTTGTAGCTGCTGGCTTTAAAAAAAAAAAAAACGCGCACTCCCGGCGGACTCCCGCTTTAATAACAGTCAACATACGGCTAGCAACAGATATTATCCAGGATGCCAACTTATCCGCTCGTAAACTCCTTTTACTCGGTCTAGACATACAAAAGGCGTTCGACAGTGTCTCGTGGGGCTATATCAAGGACCTCCAACGCATGGGCTTTCAAGGGGAATTTCTGTTTGGGATTTCAAGCCCTCTATTGTAATCCTAAAACCTGTATCAAGCTCCTGGGATGCAACTCCGACTTTTTTGCATTAGGTAGAGGCACCAGGCAAGGGTGTCCTCTCTCCCCTTTCATTTTTGCCCTGGCCCTGGAACCCCTAGCCATAGCTTTGTTGAAAAACACTGACATCTCTGGATACACCAAAGGCAACTCAACGTACAAATTCTGCATGTATGCGGACGACGTACTGATGTTCCTGACTAATCCCCCTTATTTCCCTACCTAACCTGCTAATGACGTCGAACTTTGCGAAGGTCTCCGGACTTTCCATTAATGTTTCAAAGTCTATGGCCCTTCCTGTGGGCTATAACCCCTGAGAACTTGATCACATTAAGCACTCTTATCCCTTTACGCGGGCTGACTCACACCTCTCTTAACTGGGTATAGGTTTATCCAGAGACTTTGGCAGACTTTTTGATATCAATTACCCCCCCCGATGATCGCCAAATTGAAAAAATCTCTTAAACAATTGCTCCCTTTACATATTCCCTTCATTGGGAGGATCACAGCCCTTAAGATGGTTATTCTCCCCAGGCTTCTATACCTATTTCGGTCCCTTCCTGTCAGACTCTCTAAATCTTATCTGCTCAACTTGCAATCCTATCTTAATCATTTTATTTGGTGTGATAGAGCCCCCAGATTCGCCAAAGACATCCTGTACCGTTCTATGAAGAGTGGCCGCCTGGGCGTCCCCCAAATCTGGCTTTATTATTTAGCTTGCAGACTTACGCAACAGGCTGTTATATTCTTAATATCTAAATTGAAATTGGCTTTATTATACTTTATTTAGAATATGAATCCTCTATAATTGTGTGTATGATAGCTTTGGGATTAATATCTCCAGATGGTGACATGCGGTAATTGAAAAAGTAAACATTTAAAACCTGTCAGGATTTTGATGAATATTGTAAATCTTATATATGCTTTTAAGAGACATATTCCTGTATGTAACTGATATTTTGTTTAGAGGTTTAGGCTTTCCTTCCCCCCACTTCTTGTGTTGAGTGTTACCAAATGGTAGCTATGGTAACCGCTCTTTAGCCCACACCCTTGTGAAGGAGGGTTTATTCTTTTGGCACATATTTAGAAGTTTTGGTTGATATAATCAAAAGGCTGAAGTGCAGAGGCACTCTGGCTTACCATATCTGAAGACAGCATACATCTCAGCAAACATACATCTCAGCTACATTCAGCATACAAAGGGTTATTCCGCGATTTTAGAACACATGGTCAAGCTTACTTTTTATATACTTGAAAAGAAAGAACAATACTAGGATTTTATCATTGTACTATTTTTGTAAGTATTATTTTCTACTTTAGTGTGTACAATAAAACACACTTTTTGGGGGGCGTGGCTTGGCCGCTGACCGGAATGGCTGCATAAGTGCTGAGCTCCTCACATCCACGCAGCTACGATCAGCATCCAGCGCCATCCGATACCGCAATCTGTCCCACGGAGTTCCAGGGATCACCCCGCACCACCGGGGACATGACCCGCGGCAGAACCGCCGCCCACGGAGCGAGGAAACTTACCGATTTCTACATGAAGCCTGCCGGCGTACAGGCCCAAGATGTCGCCGTCCGGGATGAAAGCAACACGCCTCAGGAGACACCCGCGGCCTTTACATCCACAGAGGATCCCCTCTCTGACATGGAGGAATCAGGGGAACAGCAGCGCTTGCCCACCATATCACCGGCTGACAGAGGTGAGAGAGCAGCAATCTCCCCAGCACACTCTCCCTCTAAGCCTCCCCTAGTGAAGCGGCAACATGGTGCTGGCATCTGTAGTTCCACAGCTGCACTAGGTGATTCTGACTCCTCGCTGGCTGCTTACAATACCTCTGACAGCCCTGCTTCTGAACATACACTGAAAGCCATGCTACTCTCATTACAAGCAGACATGCAGAAAGAGCTCAGATCCTCCATTAACCATTTGTTGGACAGAGTAGACGACATGGAAGACCGCATAGATCACATTGAGCACCATCTCTCTGCTGCCACTAGCTCCCATAACACTGTGGTTGACATTCAAGATGAACATTCCACAGCGATCCGCCAACTGCGTCTTAAAGTCGCAGACCTCGAGGAACGCTCGAGGCGGAATAATATTAAGATCACCAAATGCACCAGCGGTTTCACAAGATCATACCGGCCCTCACACCGCAGGATCTCCTCATTGATAGAGCACATAGAATCCATAAACCGCAGCACCTGCCCGATTCAATACCCAGAGATATCCTGGCTAGGATACACGTCTTTAATACTAAGGAGCAGATTATGAGGGCCGCGAGAACCATACACAACCTTCCTGAACCCTTTGCTAAAATTCAACTGTATAATGATATTTCAGCCGCCACCTCACAGGCACGCAAGGCCTTCTCACAAATTACTGCAATACTCATAGAGCATAAAATCGCATACAAATGGGGATTTCCCACCAAGTTTCTTGTAAACTACCAGCAACAGCAAGTCGCATTTCTGACTCCCAAAGATGGATTCAAACAGCTACATAATTGGGGCATCTCCCCTACCATACCCCCGGCTCCGCCTCTGAATACTAGAACCACCAAGATCCCTTCTAAATGGGCTACAAAAATTAAATCATGACTCTCAGATGACTAGGGGGCCTCCCTCCTGGTCACCCCCCTTCTTAACAGGTGCTCCATTTCACAGGTAAAAGTGGATGACTGCTTTATCTCTCTTGAACCCCCCACGCCGAATTGCCACTGTGTGCCACACACACTGCATTACCCATACCTGTTCTCCCAATTCACCGTTACACCACGTTTTACGCCAGTTATTGTTCCTGGAGGCACTGTCTGATTACGTGGTTTACGCCTCTATATCTCCCGGTCAGCGATATAGAAGCTTCAACACTGTTTGTTTTTCTACACTGCATTATCGTTCTTGTTCTCCTTCTTTTTTTTTGTGTTTTTGTTACAATACTTGTTTATCTCTGCTCAAAGTCAACGATTTTGTGTTCGTTCTCTGTATACAGAGCTACTGTTTTTTTTTTGTAAAGGTCCGTCAACCTCAGTACCATCTTGACAGCTGACCTTGGTAGTTAATGTCCCTTACAATCACATCCCTTAATGTTAAGGGACTAAATAGTCCTTTCAAGCGATCCCTCTTATGGAGGGAAGCAACGACTTCCCGATCTGATATCCTATGCATACAGGAGACCCATCTATCCTCCCGGAACCCTCCACAATGTACTAATAAGCGATACCCTCATATCTTCATTCCCGCACAGACAAAAAAGTTAGAGGAGTACTGATAGCAGTGTGCTACACAGTGGCGCTCACGATTTCCAATGTAGAGCAAGATCCCGAAGGAAGGTTTCTAATTCTGGCCGCTTGTTTTAATAACAAGCCCTTGGTAATTGTTAACATTTATGCCCCTAACACTCACCAAAAGCCCTTTCTTAAGTCCATTCTTGCCAAAATACAACACTATCCGAAAGATCAAATCATTTTATTCGGGGATTTCAATGCGGTGCCAGATCACGCACTTGACTCCTTAACCCCCCAAAGGAGAAGGTCCTCCACCCTCTCCACCTTTCTACACTTGGAAGAATTCTATGACCCTTGGAGGTGTCAACATGGTACTGAGAGAGACCATACGTTCTACTCTAACGCCCAGAGATCATATTCCAGGATTGACCTGTTCCTGACATCCAAAGTGCTACTACAAGCAGTTGCGTCCACTAATATTGGCGTAATATCATGGTCTGATCATGCCCCATCTCTATGGTTCTCAATCTCTCCCCTCCTACCACCCCATTCACAATTTGGCATCTAAACCCTAACCTGATCAGCACTAAGGACATTAGGGAACAGGTCAAAACTGCCATAGAGGAATACTTCGCTCTAAACCAACAATCTGTCCCCAATTCCACCATATGCTGGAACGCACATAAAGCGGTCCTACGAGGGATTTTACTAAAACTGGGGGCTCAGGAGAAGAAAAAGCGCTCAGCGACCCTTAACGCCCTTCTAGATAGAATAAAGTCTCTAGAGAAGAGTAATATGAATTCGCCCTCTGCCTCTACTCACGCAGAACTCAGTAAACTGAGGTCAGAACTGAGTACTTACCTTCAGAACAAACATGAGTTTTATTTGCGAAAACTTAAGATAACCTGGTTGTCACGTACTTGGTGGTGAGCCTGGAATGCAGGAAGCGGCCCCTCGTATCCCCTGGCTATCGGACCCCTGAAGGTGGAGACAGGTATTCGACAGTCCAGAGGGCACAAGTGCCTGGTAGATGGTATTGGTCCGGAAGGTCAGCTGGGCACAGATAACAGACTGGTATAGCGGATGGTGCTTGACTGTCCCTGGCAGGCACAAGTGCGGGAACTGGCTGGTAAGCAGATGTTCTGTAATGCAGGAACTCAGGTAGGTAGCAGGAACAGCGGAGTCAGATACAGGCCGGGTCAGCAGGAGAGGATCAGCACGGTACAAAGGGATGAGGCAGAAAACGTAGTCAAACAGGCAGAAGTCGTAGGCAGGCAGCAATCAATCAGAGTCAAGGGAACAAGCCGGAGGTCAGGAATCAGATAACAGGTTCAGATGCAAACAACACGGATCACGGACACGCTGTAGACTGGACAGCACAGATGGAAGGGAGCCAATGACTAAAGAAGGCTTCAGGGCGCCAAACGGACGTACGACGGATCAGCGCGCCCTCGTACGTAGACGTGCACCCGTCCGTGACCTACGTGCGCGCGTGTGCGCGTTCGTGTTGACGCGAGAGCGTTCGTTAGCTTTGACGCGCGTTGACGGGAAACGACGGCCTCTCCACGACAGGTTCCGACGGGTAAGGTTTCTATGTCTAGTCGAGACGTTAGGGCGATCGTGACACTGGTACTCTCAAGGCAATAAATCAGGGAAAGCTCTGGCCCAACAATACAAACACAGGACAGTCCAATCCACAATCTCCCACTTAATAGATTCTAAGGGCAACAGATTGACTAATCCCAAAGACATAGCCAATTGCTTTGGCGCATTTTATCAACAATTGTATAACTTAAGACTCCACGACTGAGACGCAGCCCACTGAAGTGACTATCCAGACATTTCTCTCTAACGTAGCCCTCCCCTCCTTGTCCCCTTCTCAAGCTGCTGACTTAGCCTTACCCTTCTCTCCCCAAGAAATTAAAAATGCAATTAAAGGCCTTCCTCTACATAAAGCCCCGGGACCAGACGGTTTTGGAAACGAATATTACAAGACATTCATTGATGCACTAACCCCGCATTTATGTAACTCCTTTAATCGCATGTTAGCCACCGGGGAGATCCCCACAGAATCTTTAGAAGCTACCATTTCCACTATCCACAAACCAGGGAAGGCCCCGCATGACCCAGCTAACTACCGCCCTATTTCGCTTCTTAACACCGACCTGAAAATGTATGCCAAACTTCTGGCCACCCGACTCTCACAACACATGACACTCCTCATACACTCAGACCAGGTGGGATTCATACCCCAACCCCAGGCCTCCGATGGTACCCGTAGGTTTGTAGATCTTATCCACTGGGCAGAACACAGTCGAACGCCTTCTCTGTTGATTTCGTTAGATGCAGAGAAGGCGTTCGACAGAGTCCATTGGGGATATCTCGAGGCAGTTCTAAAGAAATTCGGCATAGAGGGTGACTTCTTACGAGCTATCCTAGGCCTTTATACCTCGCCTACTGCGAGGATCTGCACTTGGGGCATTCTTTCCAACCCCTTTAGAATCACTAATGGCACTCGCCAGGGTTGCCCACTCTCACCCTTGATTTTTGCCCTAGTCATGGAGCCATTGGCACAATCAATTCGCTCACACCCTCATATTTCTGGTATCAATGTGAAAGAAACCTGTCATAAGATAGGTCTATATGCGGACGATGTCATCATAGCTATCTCTGACCCAGTAAAGTCCTTACCTGTCCTGACTGAAGTTCTCCATACTTTTAGCGAAGCATCAATGTATAAATTGAACCACTCGAAATCTGCCATGCTTGGCATTGAGATTTCGCCAGCGCTTAAATCAGAAATTGCTAAATATTTCCCTTCTCCTGGGCCCCCGGTTCCTCTTTGCAATATTTGGGCATTCAACTAGTCTCCCCTTCTTCTGCATTGTTATGAAATAACCTTGCTTCCTTGTTTGCGAAATTGAACAACTTAACCTCGAATATGACCTCCTTAAAAGCCTCATGGGTTGGTAGGATAGCCCTAACCAAAATGTTTCTCCTCCCACATGTGCTTTATTTTTTTCGGACCCTCCCGCTTCCAATTCTTTTAGCAGACCTATCTAAACTACAGCGTACCTTAGACTCATTCATATGGGCAGGACATAAACCACGCTTGAAATCCTCCGTCCTATGCACTCCCTCTGACTTAGGAGGGATGGGATCACCAGACGTTAAAAAGTACTACAAGGCTGTCATTCTAGACCAATGGAAGCAACTGTGGTCGTCAGGACCCAAACACAAGGTGGCACCAAATAGAAGCAGCAACTCTCTCAGCTGAGCCACAACTAACCCTAGCAGCGATCTGGCTGTCCCTCCCTATCACACGGTCTATCTTTCCCACAGTACGTGCCTGTCTAGCACAATGGAATGCAATACGCCAAGATCACCGGGGCATTCATAGAGACTCACTGAAAAATCTTCCCTTACTAGTGCTACAACTTCTCTCTCTGGACCTCCCGATCAAGCACTGGCATGAAGCCGGAATTAAAACCATTGGAGCCCTGTTTCTTGGTATAGATCTAAAGAGTTTTCAACAACTGGCATCGGAATTTAGTCTCTCGCATAAAGACTTTTACATATACCTCAGGCTCAGACACATCGTCTCTCAAATCTTGATATCTCCAGAATCCACCTCCAAGTAACTTCTCAATTTTTACAACCGTCCCCCTAATGTCTCAAAGGGCATATCCTTCATTTACAAACTTCTCTCCAGGCCTACCACGTCCTCGAAACCTTCAAACATGATCTATTGGGAATCCAAGTTGCATTGCTCTTTCCCCCTAGAAGATTGGCATCGCGTACTACGCAACCCACTATTCATCTCCAAAAATGTAACGCATTGGGAAACGGTCATGAAATTGTTTCATAAGTGGTATTATACACCGGACAAGTTAGCAACCATCTTCCCCACTCATTCTCCAAAATGTTGGAGGAATTGCAATTCCACCGGAGACATGTTCCACATCTGGTGGAGCTGCCCGGTTATCGTGTCCTTTTGGCTTCAAGTCTCCTCTCTGGTTCAGACTCTGACCAACTCTCCCCAACAGCTGACCTCACGAATGGCTCTTTTTGGTCTGGATTCCCAATATTGGCCCTCCACTAGTTTACCTGTAGTACACCACATACTAATTTCAGCACAGCAGTGAAAGTCACTGGTTTAATGTACTATTTCTTATATACCATATGTAAGTTAGCTGTGATTCTCCTGAAGCTCTGACTACTTGACTCAGTTGTCTCTCTTTTTTTTTTTTCACATTATGGGACCACCCACACTCTACCTTACCTCTTCACTGTTCTTCGGCATTGCGTCCCCACTGGACACAGCCCATTGGGGTGTCAGGGGGGACGGGATGCCTCCGGATCTACCGGACCTAACTATGCGGAATGCGTAGTATACAGCAGACGGGCACCAGGCCCATGTTCCTTTGTGCTAGCAACCCATGTAGTTCAATGTATTTGGATACTATTTGCTTATCTATTTAATATCTCCCTACAACTTATGTACAATTTGTTGATGTCATATATTTGTTACTGTGATATATTACGATAAAACCCTTTTGAAAATAAAAAACACACTTTTTGATTTACGCTGACTCAGAACTAATTAAGGAAATTCGTCTCACAATCTCAATCGGTCTCCCCAGATATACATATATATATATATATATATATATATATATATATATTTTACATATTTTTACACAGGCCCAGATGTCCATTCGCAACTCAAGGGTGCCTTGGGTTCAATTTGAAAGCGAATCGATCGCTCCTTTATATATCCCTGGACTTATGTGGTCTTCACACCAACATATCAACGTACTGTGCAAAAAAAACATATAGTAGCCAATAGCCTATATTTATGGCAACAATACAAATGCAAGTATTACCTGATTTCCCCAACTCCCTTAGGGGCCTCTTACCTTGGTGACCCTAGTTTTCCCCCAGCATATATGCACCCGGAGGCATTCCAACCCTGGGTGGAACACAAACGTACCAAGTTGGGCGATTTTATAACAGGCTCTAAATTTATCACATTTTTAGATTTACAAAACCAATATTAACTCCCAGATGATGAATATTACCGCTACCTACAAATTCAGCATTTCTTTCGAGTCCACTATCTCAGGACCAGACTACCCTCTTTGAGGATATATGTTTTAACTTCCCTCGACAGAGGGGACTTATCTCACTAGTCTACAAATCTTTGGAAGCAGTGGCGGAGGCACAGACACTTAAATATAGATCCCAATGGGAGCGGGAGCTGGAGCTTGATGAGGGCGTGATAGACTGGGGTGAGAGCTGGAATAACATGTGTAAATGCACTAGATCCTTAACAATTAGAGAAACAGCTATTAAATTGATGACCCGGTGGTACCACATTCCGGCACGTATACATAGGATATACCCCCTCACCCCCCCCCCTGACTGTTTTAGGGGCTGCAATCAATTGGGTACTCTTAGCCCTTGTACACACGGTCGGAGATTCCTACGACCAAATCAGTTATTCCGGCGGATTAATTTCGGGCGGGGTCCGGAAATGATGTTGCATACACACGGTTGGACCAAGTTGTCGGAATTTCCGGTTGCCAAGAATGCGGTGACTTAAGCCGTGTACGGTGGGCCTACAAAAGGGAAGTTCAGCACCATGTCCGGCACCCTTTGGGCTCCTTCTGCTGATCTTGTGTCTATCGCGTGTTAGTAGAAGTTTGGTGAGAGACGATTCGCGCTTTTCAGATTTGTGCTTCAGTTCGCTACTGCTCTTAAGTTTCTGCTTGTCTTTGTGTATCTGATAATCAGTGCGTGTAGTAGGTAAGCATTCGTTTCTCATTGTGGACTATATCTTGGTATAGTACGCTTTTATTTGCATTCCTTATTGTCTGCTTGCTTCTGCTATTCAGTTCGTTCTTTCAGGCATTGCTGTTTTTCGGTGCTTTCTGTTGTCCGTTCTGACGAGCCGACCGAGAGTTTGTGCTGTGCAGGGGCTTTGTGTTGGGGTTGTTACTTTGACACAAGCCTGGTCCATGAACAGGGAGGGGAGGCGTTTGTGGACCAAGAATTGGTTGCGCCAGCGTGACCAGTTCTCGCACATGCCTTTGTTCCGTGAGATCCGGGAGAATAATCCTGATGATTTCAGGAATTATCTCAGAATGACGGACCCCATTTTTCACCATCTGCTGGCTTTGCTGACCCCTTGTATCAGCAGGCAGGATACCTGCATGCGGAGGACCATCACTTAGGAGCAGAGGCTCATCGCCACATTGCGCTACTTGGCGACAGGGAGAAGCCTTCAGGACCTCAAGTTCTCTACAGGCATCTCCCCCCAGGCTATGGGGATCATTATTCCAGATACCTGTTCTGCCATCATTCAGGTCCTGCAGAAGGACTATATGAAGGTAAGTTTTCTCCTTTAACATCACATTCTATGTATTTTATGATTGCTAATGTCTTGCATTTCTTTCCTCCTTCCCTAATTACCATCATTGCAATATGCTCTAATTCATATACTCTGCCCCTTTGTCCCCAGGCATATTTGCCTCACTAACTTCCCCACCATGCTCTTCTTGGCCCATAAAACTATAGTCTAGTCACTTACCAATGTCTTTTGTCAGCTCCATAGTATTGCTTTCCCCTAAACACCCCCTAAAATGTCTACAAATGTGATGTGTGTGTGCGTCAATTCATGCAGAGTTTTCTTTTTTGGTTGTGCCAAACTCATTAGGAACCCCCCTCCCCCCAACGGCTAGCTCAGCTGATAGCAATCTTCTATCTGATGACTTTACCAAACCCAATACACACTATACCTACCTTTTTGATGGTCAAATTTATGGACGAGTTCACCAAAGCATGTAGTGCAAGGGCCTGCCTCAATACTTTCAAATGCTTTTTATTTTTTTAGTTTTTTTCCCCTATTAATTATCTTGATATGTGATAGCAGAATGTCAAAATGTACTTCCATTTTTTTCCATTTTTGGTATTATGACACTTCTTACCTGTCCGGTGGGCTGCCAATAGTGTAAGTAAGGAGGGGCTTCCCAAAGTATCACACATTATTTCGGCATTCAGCTCTCACTCAAGTGGAGAGGGTTACCTGTCCAAAACCTCCCCCCCCCCCTAATTTTTTAGCAAGGGCCCATCAGATGGGGGGGGGTGGGGGAGGGATGGGGGTGTGATGACTCTCATAAGGGGACCTTATACTTTGGGCTTTAAATACTCAGTTCCCAAAATGTTATACTAATCTTGGCCAAAAATGTTGGTGTCTAATCTGCTTGCAATGCTGATTATTTAAATTACTAATTTTGGTTCTTGTTTCACTCCACAGTGTCCTTCAACGCCACAGGAATGGCAGACTGTGGCCTCCCACTTTGCCAGTCATTGGGACTTTCCCAATTGTGGAGGAGCAATAGATGGGAAGCACGTCCGCATTGTCCCACCACCCAACTCGAGGTCGTACTATTATAACTATAAGGGGTTTCTTAGTATCGTGACATATGAGTTTTTGTATGTGGACGTGGGGCAAAATGGACGGACGTCGGATGGTGGAGTGTTCGCACGTAGCTCCACCCATCGGCCCACCCTAGATTTAGCAGATCATGTGATCCCGAAACATCGGACCCCCTTATCAACTACAGAGACATCTAGCGGCCAAGGAGGAATTGGTTTTGATAGTGTGAAGGCTCTAATTATTTCGAGATTTGGTGAGTGTATCCCCAAAAGGGGCTTTCGTTTTGGAGCACAAGAGGTGGATCGTGAGGTGGAAGCTGTTTTGTATCCCTCCTTTTTTCACATATAGAACTGTATCCAAACACCACCATTTCATAGGCACTGGATAAAGGCTTTTTTGAACCGAAGTGCACGTTTATGCACTGCTATATATAAATGAGTGGACTCTTGTTTCCAGGACTTGAACTATTTATATATTTCATGATATTTGTTATAAAACAAGCAGCAGCTGTATTTTATTAAGCTTATGGTTTATTTACACACTTGAGTGTTCAGGTTATCTGTATTCACCTAAAGTGTACTCATCCTGAAGCGCTGAGTAGTGTGCAAGTTTGGTTGGGGTATAGAATTTTCAGCTCGCTGGTTTGAAATGAGTCTAGAAAGAACGTCAGGGGTGGGCGGAGTTTCACGCATGCGCACTGTATATAAAACGCAACACGCGTGTGTCGTCCGCACGATCTGGGAACAGTGAGGCGCGGACGCGACGATCGTGCAAACTAAGGTAAAAATTTTAACTTGGTGCATCACTAGACTAGACTGCTTCTATCTAGGCAGATGTTGGGACAAGATTAGGAGGGTTTTTCATGGCATTATTAGTATTTTAGGGTTTGTCTTGTGTTGTGTCTTGCAGACAAATGGATCCATTCGTAAACCCCAATTTTATGGGGCTATTCCTCCAACTGTACAAGGAGATGCCCTGTCTTTGGCAGATCAACAACCAGTTTTATTACGACAGAAGAAAGATGAAGGCAGCGCTGGAGAAACTTCTTTCTTTGGTGCGGATCATGGTCCCCACGGCAGACATGGCCTATCTGAATAGGAAAATTGGGGCCATGAAGATTACATATCTCAGGGAGAGAAAGAAGCACCTGGAGTCCTTGAGATCAGGAGATCCGGATTCCGTTTATTACCCCAGGATGGTTTACTTCCAGAGGCTGCATTTTCTGGTAGACCAGGGGGTACCCAGGCCACCACTCGACCGTCTTCCTTCAAGGCATCCTTCACCCCCAGCTGAGGCTTCCAAGTCCAACCTGGGCCTTCCAGGCAGCAACATGGGGTGGGGCCCAGCTTGAGACAGGTATTGCATTGTTGAACATATTTCTTGTGGTACATTTAACCACTTGCCGACCGCCGCACGCCAATGTACGTCGGCAGAATGGCACGGGCAGGCATAAGGGCTTACATGTACGTCCCTTGCCTCCCGCGGGTCGGGGGCCCGATCGGGCCCCCGCCCGGTGCCTGCGGCGGTCGGTATTCATTCGGGAGCGATCCCGGACGAGGGGACGGCCATTCATTCATGGCCACCCCCTCGCGATCGCTCCCGGCGAATGAAAATGTCCGGTGACATCACTTCCTCTCCTGTAATGTAAACACAGGAGAGGAAGTGATGTATTCTCTCCTCCGTGTCGGTAGTTTTCGTTCCGGCACCGAGGAGAGAGCATCGGTGAGTTGCAAAAGCACTACACTACACAGTAGAACATGCCAGGCACACTCACACCCCCCCTTTACCCCCCGATCACCCCCCAATTACCCCTGCCCCCCCAGTCACAGTGACACCAATTGCTTTTTTTTTTTTTTTTTTTTTGCATTGGTGTCATTTGTGACTGTAATAACTGTTAGGGCAGTTAGGGTTAGCCCCCTTTAGTTCTAATGTGCCCCCCTAACCCCCCCAATAAAGGTTTAACCCCGTGATCACCCCCCGTCGCCAGTGTCACTAAGGCAGGGTTCACATTGCAGCGGTTTATGAGAACGAATGTGATTCGCACCGCACTGCAGTGCAAATCACATCCGATCTCTGTGCGATTCGAGTTCAGCCATTCGCCGCACCCGCCACACCCGCCGCACCCGCCGCAAATTCGCACGGGACCCTTTTTTTGGCCCGCAGCAGAATCGGATCGCATGGGTGTTCACACCATGCGATCCGAGTTTGCAGATCGCACTGCGATATGCGAACTGATCTGGGGGTGTCAGTAACATTTCACTGACACTCCCAGCAGTTCGCATAGGGCAGTGTGAACTGCCGCCGGGAGGCATGTGATGCGGGAACCCGCCGCGGATTCGTGGCGTTTCCGCATCGCTCCAGTGTGAACCCAGCCTAATAAGCGATCATTTTTCTGATCGCCGTATTAGTGTCACAGGTGACGCTAGTTAGGCAGGTAGGTATTTAGGTTCGCCGCAGCTTTTTATAGCGCCAGGGACCCCCATATACTACCGCATAAAGCCCCCTGATTGCCCCCTAGTTAACCCTTTCACCAGTGATCACCATATAACTGTTACAGGTGACGCTGGTTGGTTAGTTATTTTTTTATAGTTTCAGGGCACCCGCCATTTATTACCTAATAAAGGTTTAACCCCCTGATC
The DNA here is from genome assembly GCF_037356315.1 of Lithobates pipiens. Classification (NCBI taxonomy): domain Eukaryota; kingdom Metazoa; phylum Chordata; class Amphibia; order Anura; family Ranidae; genus Lithobates; species Lithobates pipiens. The sequence continues at coordinate 34,933,520 of NW_027507791.1, read as the reverse complement.
ACCCGGCGGGTGTCATTTGTGACTGTAATAACTGTTAGGGCAGTTAGGGTTAGCCCCCTTTAGTTCTAAGGTACCCCCCTAACCCCCCCAATAAAGGTTTTACCCCGTGATCACCCCCCGTCGCCAGTGTCACTAAGGCTGGGTTCACATTGCAGCGGTTTATGAGAACGGATGTGATTCGCACCGCACTGCAGTGCAAATCACATCCGATCTCTGTGCGATTCGAGTTCAGCCATACAGATAGTATGGCTGAATTCGTGTCGCACCCGCCGCACCCGCCGCAAACTCGCACGGGACCCTTTTTTTGGTCCGCAGCAGAATCGGATCGCATGGGTGTTCACACCATGCGATCCGAGTTTGCAGATCGCACTGCGATATGCGAACTGATCTGGGGGTGTCATTAACAT